>NC_052090.1:22236803-22538103 GCF_015852505.1 Tachyglossus aculeatus | reverse complement strand
TACCTCCTTCCCTTCCCCACAGCACCTGTATATATGTATGTACGTTTGGACCAAGGAGTGAGGCCTCCCTGCTCGCTGCAAGAATAATAATAATAATAATGAAGGCATTTATTAAGCACTTACTAGGTGCAAAGCACTGTTCTCCCCCCTCTCCATCCCCCCCATCTTACCTCCTTCCCTTCCCCACAGCACCTGTATAGATGGATATATGTTTGGACCAAGGAGTGAGGCCTCCCTGCTCGCTGCAAGAAGAATAATAATAATAATAATAATAATAATAATAATAATAATGAAGGCATTTATTAAGCACTTACTAGGTGCAAAGCACTGTTCTCCCCCCCTCTCCATCCCCCCCATCTTACCTCCTTCCCTTCCCCACAGCACCTGTATAGATGGATATATGTTTGGACCAAGGAGTGAGGCCTCCCTGCTCGCTGCAAGAATAATAATAATAATAATAATAATAATAATAATGAAGGCATTTATTAAGCACTTACTAGGTGCAAAGCACTGTTCTCACCCTCTCCATCCCCCCCATCTTACCTCCTTCCCTTCCCCACAGCACCTGTATAGATGGATATATGTTTGGACCAAGGAGTGAGGAGCCCCCCGTCTTCCCCCGGCTGAGGGGGCGTGAGGCCTCCCTGCTCGCTGCAATAATAATAATAATAATAATAATAAATGAAGGCATTTATTAAGCGCTTACTAGGTGCAAAACACTGTTCTCCCCCCTCTCCATCCCCCCCATCTTACCTCCTTCCCTTCCCCACAGCACCTGTATAGATGGATATATGTTTGGACCAAGGAGTGAGGAGCCGCCCCGGCTGAGGAGGCGTGAGGCCTCCCTGCTCGCTGCAATAATAATAATAATAATAATGAAGGCATTTATTAAGCCCTTACTAGGTGCAAAGCACTGTTCTCCCCCCTCTCCATCCCCCCCATCTTACCTCCTTCCCTTCCCCACAGCACCTGTATATATGGATATATGTTTGGACCAAGGAGTGAGGAGCACCCCCCCCCCCCCCGCCCCCCGGCTGAGGGGGCGTGAGGCCTCCCTGCTCGCTGCAATAATAATAATAATAATAATAATAATAATGGCATTTATTAAGCGCTTACTAGGTGCAAAGCACTGTTCTCCCCCTCTCCATCCCCCCATCTTACCTCCTTCCCTTCCCCACAGCACCTGTATATATGTTTGTACATATTTATTACTCCACTTATTTATTTTACTTGTACATATCTATCCTATTTATTTTATTTTGTTAGTAGGTTTGGTTTGTTCTCCGTCTCCCCCTTTTAGACTGTGAGCCCACTGTTGGGTAGGGACTGTATATATGTTTGTACATATTTATTACTCTATTTATTTATTTATTTTATTTGTACATATCTATCCTATTTACTTTATTTTGTTAGTAGGTTTGGTTTTGTTCTCCGTCTCCCCCTTTTAGACTGTGAGCCCGCTGTTGAGTAGGGACTGTATATATGTTTATACATATTTATTACTCTATTTATTTATTTATTTTATTTGTACATATCTATCCTATTTATTTTATTTTGTTAGTAGGTTTGGTTTTGTTCTCTGTCTCCCCCTTTTAGACTGTGAGCCCACTGTTGGGTAGGGGCTGTCTCTAGATGTTGCCAATTTGGACTTCCCAAGCGCTTAGTACAGTGCTCTGCACATGGTAAGCGCTCAATAAATACGATTGATGATGATGATGTTCTAAGCGCTGGGGAGCCTAGAACATAATAATAATAATGGTGGCATTTATTAAGCACTTACTAGGCGCAAAGCACTGTTCTAAGCGCTGGGGAGGTTACAGGGTGATTAGGTTGTCCCACCGGGGGGCTCACAGTCTCAATCCCCATTTTACAGATGAGGTCACTGAGGCCCAGAGAAGTGAAGTGACTTGCCCAAAGTCACACAGCTGACAAGTGGCGGAGCCGGGATTTGAACCCATGACCTCTGACTCCAAAGCCCGGGCTCTTTCCACTGAGCCACGCTGCTTCTCTTCCTCCCTTCAAGGCCCTACTGAGAGCTCACCTCCTCCAGGAGGCCTTCCCACACTGAGCCCCTTCCTTCCTCTCCATCCCCCCATCTTACCTCCTTCCCTTCCCCACAGCACCTGTATAGATGTTTGTACATATTTATTACTCTATTTATTTTACTTGTACGTATCTATTCTATTTATTTTATTCTGTTAGTATGTTTGGTTTTGTTCTCTGTCTCCCCCTTTTAGACTGTGAGCCCACTGTTGGGTAGGGACTGTCTCTATATGTTGCCAACTTGGACTTCCCAAGCGCTTAGTACAGTGCTCTGCACACAGTAAGCGCTCAATAAATACGATTGATTGATTGATTAATAATAATGGCATTTATTAAGCGCTTACTATGTGCAAAGCAGTGTTCAAAGTGCTGGGGAGGTTACAAGGTGATCAGGTTGTCCCACGGGGGGCTCACAGTCTAAATGCCCATTTTACAGGTGAGGGAACTGAGGCACAGAGAAGTGAAGTAACTTGCCCAAAGTCACACAGCTGAGAAGTGGCGGAGCCGGGATTCGAACCCCTGACCTCTGACTCCAAAGCCCGGGCTCTTTCCACTGAGCCACGCTGCTTCCCATCTGCTCATGGATTGTACCTCAGATTAATCACCTGGAAATTATAGGCAGTTGACCTGTTTGGGCTCCTGAGAGACAGTTTATCATAAACCAAATCTATCACTCTGAAAGATTTCTTAACCAGATTGTCCTTGAAGACTGCCAGGGACACACGCAGTACAGCCTTTGAAGATGGGGAATATCTAGGAAACCTGACCTCTCCTAGCTGTCCTCTTCACACTTGACTTTAGGCACTTTTCCTGCCGTGTGTTTCCAGAAAAAAGAAAAAAAGGTTTACTTAACAGCACAGTCTCGAAGAAAACCTCTTTTTTTTTTTACATCTTCCTAGCCACCATTACTTCAAGTACTGCAAGATCTCAGCTTTGGCCCTGCTGAAGATGGTGATGCACGCCAGATCGGGAGGCAACCTGGAAGTAATGGGTTTGATGCTTGGAAAGGTGGACGGTGAAACCATGATCATTATGGACAGCTTTGCTTTGCCAGTGGAAGGCACCGAGACGCGAGTTAACGCCCAGGCTGCTGCTTACGAGTACATGGCCGCGTACATAGAAAACGCAAAACAGGTATGAGGGTGAACTATATTTCCCTTTTGGAATTGTGGTCTCGTCCCTAAAAATAATGTCAGAGAAACATTTCAGATGAAAGATTAATTCTGACTGACTACATTCCTCAAACCAACATTTTGCATAGTTCGGATTCTAATAAAATAACAGTTCATTTATCCAAACACATTTGTACCTAGTGCTCCAGTTTATCCTGATTAGTTCTGTTCAGTACTACAGCGTCTGGACCAATGTGAATTATTTTGATTATATTCAGGACTGTGTTATTCAGAAACTATGCTGTCCCTCTGAACTATAAGCTTGCTGGTAGCAGGGAATATATCTACCAACTCTGTTGAATTGTACTCGCCCAAGTACACAGTACAGTGCTCTGCACTCAGTAAGTGCTCAATAAATACCATTGGTATATGATGTTACAATGACTAATTGCCTGCTTTGCAACTGAACAATTTTCTTGTATTAGAACCCTTTTTTCCCTTTGTATATCTGGATCAGAGCAGGCACAGTCCTGATAGATCCCAAAAAGCAAGGATGTCCGGTGAACTCTGTAATTCTGGCCTGGTCATCTCGACATAAATTGTATGAAGTGAGGCCAACGTGAGAACCAAAATTAATTTGTGCAGTGGCCCAAATTTAAGTACTGGAACTAAGCCCAGTCCCAATTAGTTATAATATTCATTTTATCACTGCACTTCAATACAAGGCTGTGCTTTTTTTTGCTATTTTCCCCTATGCATGTGCTCTATAAAGGTACGTATTTGTATCACCTTAAGTAAAGTTAATCACTTTACCTCTGGCAAATAACCTTTTCCCCCCATCTCTTGTTAGGTTGGCCGCCTTGAAAATGCAATTGGCTGGTATCATAGTCACCCTGGCTATGGCTGCTGGCTTTCAGGGATTGACGTTAGCACTCAGATGCTCAACCAGCAGTTTCAAGAACCATTTGTAGCAGTAGTTGTAAGTACTTCAATTTGATTTGCCGGGTCTCTATACAATGGTTCAATTTCAAGTTGGTATATTGAAAAATTAAAACATTTACTTTTCAGCAGTTTCGGCCATCATACAGTTTACCAGTTTTCATTATTCTGTTTATGGAGGAATTAATGGATTCAAGGTCATTCTTTTCCTGACCCCTCAACTAATTCATAATGAAAGGCTTGCAAAGAGAACCTAAACTTTTATTTATTCAAATTAATGTCTGTCTCTCGCTATAGACAGCTCATTATGGGAGGGAATGTGTCTGCTAATGCTGTTGTATGTATAATACCATTATTATTATTACTCTCCCAAGTGCTTAGTACAGTGCTCTGCACATAGTAAGCATTCAATAAATACCATTGATTGATTGATCGACTTGTTCATTCACTCTGGCATCATTAAGTAAACCAATTGAGTGTTTTCTCTTGAAATTACTGAAGCCAAATCATCTAACTGCTTTGCTCGTGACTCAGCATGCAAAGAAAAAGTAATTCTTGTGTTTGACTTCTCAGGGAACACAGTCAATTTAGTTAAGGTAACAGGTATCAACTGACAGGGACTTTTTTACTCTCTGAAGTACGTAGTTCAGTCTCTGCACACAGTAAGCGCTCAATAAATACCACCAGTTGACTTGAATTCAGTGCTTTCTTGGCCAAATATTCATGAGGAGTTTAAACGTAAGTAGTGTACCATTATGTCATGCTGAACTTCGAAAATACAACCTGACAGCTAACCACTATGTGATCTGCTCTTATTTTCCTGGGAAAAGAGGGTTTAGGGAGAGGATGATTCTAAAACAGTTGAAATAAAAGATGGCTTTGGCCACTCCAGGTGAAATTTAAGAAGACTGTGGAAGGTGAAAAACTCTTATAAAAACATTCTGGCCCTTTCTCTGACACTTATCAGTGTTCATTAGATTGTAAGCTCCTTGTGGACAGGAATCGCTTCTATCAGCTCTGTTACCATAGTACAGTGCTCTACACACAGTAGGCACCTAATAAGTACCATTAGCTGATTGATCATTAGTCCCTTACGGGAAGCTAATCTGCAACTGCTTGAAGTCAGTTTCTAGCAAACAATGAATTCTAAAAGTTGCAATGCTAGTCAACTACTAATCACACTGTCACCTCCTGAGTTTGTCATTCTGCTTAAAATAACATTCCTGACTGAGATACACCACATTATAACCAATTCACAACCATGCTATAGTAAGTGTTCTCCTGTTGGCTTCTATCCAGACCATGCTCTGTCTTAGCTCCTAGCCCAGTGCCAGTTCCATCTAGAATAGCATCTATCTCTGATCGTTCTCTCTGATAATCCTCTTTTGGGTCTTCCATTGCCTGAACCAGAAGCATCCCTCCCTGAAAATTTTCATTTCAAATCTGGTGGTAATTATATGAGGGAACAATATGCATTATTGAATTTTTGAAGGATAGAATTTTATTCTGGGCTAGTCCAAATGTTTTTTACAGTATTCAGTTACTTTTACTAACCCAGTCAACTAGATCAGAAACCTTTCAGAAGCTAAAGTCCTGTACAGCCAAGGACCTCATTATCTTGTTTCTACCCCAGCATTTAGTGCGGAGCATGGCACATAGTAAGCTTACACATGCCATTGTTACTGTTATTATTGATGGTGTTAATCAATCAATCAATCGTATTTATTGAGCGCTTACTATGTGCAGAGCACTGTACTAAGCGCTTGGGAAGTACAAATTGGCAACACATAGAGACAGTCCCTACCCAACAGTGGGCTCACAGTGTTAATGATAATTGTAATAGTACTGGCCCCTTTACATGAATCCTCTGCACAATATCATAATGTGCTGTGTGCTTATTTGACTTTGCAGTTGTGTAGTTAACACAGAATCTGCCTCTTCAATGTTTAAGCAAATTTAATATATAATTATGTATAACAGATGCCTCTATCCTTTTAGATTGATCCAACAAGAACAATATCCGCAGGAAAGGTGAATCTTGGTGCTTTCAGGACATATCCAAAGGTAATAAGTTAAATTTGGAAAAAATGTGAAATCGGGGATTTTCCCAATATAAGACTCATTTTTTTCTGGTATGTAATTATTTTGTTTATTTTACGTGCCTCTCTGAATAGGGTGATAGTCTAAGAGCTGCACAAAGCAAGTTAAACCATTATTGAAGCTAATGTTAATTTAGTTTATTAAGCAGCAACTTACCCATGGAACTAGGCTAGGTGGTATATATAAAAAAAAGTACAGGACATAATTCCTGTTTGACTTTGCATTCAGTTGGGTGAACTGCTATCCCACTAAGAGCTTTCCAAAAATGAAGTGTTTATCTTTTGGAGCTCCTTAATTCAGCAACAATGGAGCCATACACTTGTTCTCTGCTCCAGGCTCTACACCTTCTTTCACTCCATCCCACACTCTCTAAACCACTTCTGCATCCCATCCACTTGCCCCCCTCCCCTTATCTGAGCCCATTCTAAAATCCTTCCTCCTAAGCCAAGTCTTTCTGGAGTAAGTGAATGGCTTGAAAGGTCCAGGATCTCAAAGACTGAGAAATGCACTTTCCAAAGTCTTTCTGGAGTAAGTGAATGGCTTGAAAGGTCCAGGATCTCAAAGACTGATAAATGCACTTTCCAAATTAAAGTCCAAATTCCAGAGTCAGTGTACCACAGCTTAGACCCTAGAAACAAAAGACATTTAAAAAACGTGAAACTCAACCAGAAACCTTCAGTGTGTGTCTGGGTTTTTGGAGAAAAACAGTGATGTGTTGAGCTCTTCTTAAATGAGGGATCGGCAAGTAAATAGTTTCCATCCCTTTTGGCAGTGGGGTCCAGAGGAAGTTGGCACAGCATGTACTGGCTCTCAGGGGGAGCTGCAGCCATACCTGCTTCCTGTTCTGAGTCACTGATGCCTCAAGCACTTTGGAGCTCCTCACTGCTGTCCTGGAACCTCCACAGTTCCCCTTCCACTCACTTAATTGGGGGCAGACAGGTCAAAGTGTAAGACGCTCAGGGTCAGTGGTACCAGTCTCTGTCAGGGGCCTCACCAAACCTGAAGTTATTCCCAAACTGGTATGTGAGTTGCTAGAGGGGTGGAAGTATTCTACATTCTTAACAAGGAAACCCATTATGAAAATCCAGTATATACTATTAACGCATATACAGGTTATCACCAATAATATAGAGAGCAAGTCACCCAACCAGTACTGCATTTACAAAACAGAGTCCTCAATCCACAAGTCAGATACTGTGGTGGTTAAATCGGTTCAGACTTTAGCACCCACTATTGTTTTCTCTTCAAAGCAGTGAGGCATTTTTTTAGGGGCGTATTAAACAATACAACTAGGTTGTGTTCCTTGAAAATACGGTTAATTCAAGAATGGTTGTATTATGGGATACGTTTTCCTATAGAGTTACATGATATTCTAAATGAAAATCTGTTTCAGAATCTATGGAAAAAGAATGGGAAATTCCTTCACATGCTCTGTACTGTAATGACAAATGTCACTGAACTGTTATTTAATCTTTATGAAAGAAATGCATATCATAACATCACAATATTAAAAGATTATACACTCTCATTTATTTAATATCATGTTGTTATGTTGACTTTTGCTCTGTTGCTCTGCCTAGTGAGAAGATCTTGGACCTGGGACCTGTGTTCTAATTCTTGCTCTGCCTTTTACCTGTTGTGTGACTTGGGGCCAGTCACTTCTCTGTGCCTCAGTTCCCCCATCTGCAAAATGGGGATTCAATATCTGTGCTCCCTCCTACTTAGAATGCGGACCCCATGTGGGACTTGATTTTCTTGTATCTACCCGAGTGTTTCGTACAGTGCTTGGCACATACTTAGCACTTAACAAATACCGCTGTTAGTATGGTGCTTTTTCACTTTTAGAGAACAATTTACTCAATTTCTGTTGAACTGCAGCTTCCTCCTTTTCTTCTTAAAGCACCTTGTAGTAGGCAGACTTAGGATGTACAATGACAGCATTAGGGAAATCTGGCCCTTTAAACTGATTTGCCCTGTGTACATGCCACAACATCCATTGCAAAACACAAGTAACATGAGGTGGGCGACATAAGTAGCTACAAGAAAAGGTTCTTTGAAAAAGTCACTGAGAGTGTGGCACCAGACGGGGCTCTACACCCCTACACTTCTCCAGAACCACTGCCTTCTCCTCCCAGTCCCTTTAAATACCAGGGCTGCTTCCAAGCTATAGGATTCGTGGCACAGTCGGAGGCAGAGGGGTGCTGACCATTTAAAAATTGAAAAACAAAAGGTCTAAAGGTGTCCTGTGCTGTGTCAGTATCAGATGGGGACTGCCCATTTGAAAAACAGACTGTCCAGTACACAGTCAGGTGAATGTTTTACCATAGGTTATTCACTCTGGGGTGGATACTTGTGTAAATATTGGGTTTTTTAAAAATCCGTGTTTCTGAGAGAGATCACTTGGAAGAAGCATTTTGATAATCTACTGGGCTTTTGTTTTCTTAGGGTTATAAACCACCAGATGAGGGTCCTTCTGAATACCAGACTATCCCACTTAATAAAATAGAAGACTTTGGGGTACACTGTAAACAGTAAGTAATTCAAAACAAATATGACTGTATTTAAGCATTCTGTAAGGCATTCTAGAAACAATGGACACACCAGGGAGCAATCCAAAATATTCCCAACGGGCATTTCACTCCAGGTTTCCTTAAAATAATTTAGAATGTTTTCATCTGCCCCTCTGCTGACTTGTAAGCAATTTCTTTCATATTAATGCCAAGATACTTGTGCCCACAAATCAGATTAGTGGGAATGTTTGTCCTCTAAAAGGAAATGCCCCCGTCTCCAAACTATCTCCTCTACAGTATGTTTTTGATTCCTTTCTGCCAGATAGAGTATTAGGTAGTACACTGGTCTCTTGCTGAGTGTCCCATCATTTTCCCTAGAAGCTGGTGGGTCCCAGGAGTTCTCCCAGCCCTGCATTCCTAGTTCTCTCCCTAGAGCAGGTCACCTTCATGGTGGCAGGGGGAGAGCAGCAGGGAACTCCACTCAACACCACCAACCAGAAAGCAAGCCAGAAGTGGCTTACCAAAGGAGCTTCAGGAATTCAGGCCACTTCTGGTTCTCCTGCCATCCACAGAGGTGGCACAGGCAGGCATAAATAGTGGTGGCATTTTGGTAAGGAAGGGGCCTAGAAGCAGTGTGGCCTAGTGGAAAGAGCACAGGCCTGCGAATCACGGGGCCTCGGTTCTAATCCCACCTCTGCCCTCCGCTTGTTGTGTCACCTTGGAAGTCCTATAACTTGTACAAAATATGTTTGTATATATTTTTTTACTCTGTTTATTTATTTTATTTGTACATATCTATTCTATTTATTTTATTTTGTTAGTATGTTTGGTTCTGTTCTCTGTCTCCCCCTTTTAGACTGTGAGCCCACTGTTGGGTAGGGACTGTCTCTATATGTTGCCAATTTGTACTTCCCAAGCGCTTAGTCCAGTGCTCTGCACATAGTAAGCGCTCAATAAATACGATTGATGATGATGATAACTTCTCTGTCCCTCAATTACCTCATCTGTAAAATGGTAAACACTCCTTCCTCCAACTTCGACTGTGAGCCCCACATGGGACAGGGACTTTGTCCCATCTGATCGTTGTATCTACCCCGGTGCTTGGCACATAGTCAGCACTGTACATATCTATTCTATTTATTTTATTTTGTTAGTCTGTTTGGTTTTGTTCTCTGTCTCCCCCTTTTAGACTGTGAGCCCACTGTTGGGTAGGGACTGTCTCTATATGTTGCCAACTTGTACTTCCCAAGCGCTTAGTACAGTGCTCTGCACACAGTAAGCGCTCAATAAATACGATTGATGATGATGATGATTAGATTGGCACTGTGGCTCCCCAAAGCTCATCGAGTGTAGCTTTCGGTTTTCCTCTAGGTTGGTGATGCCACATAAAATTTAAGGTCACTAAGTTCCAGGTGCTGCCGCCATCCTGGCACCCCTTGGCACACTCCGCAGTATCGTACTCCCTCAAGCGCTTAATACAGTGCTCTGCACACTGTAAATGCTCAATAAATACGATTGAATCACACTACCCCACTGATCCCAAATGATGTGGGGGACTCCAAGAGTGCTGGGGATGCATGGGGCAATGGCACTGGTCCCCAGGACCCTCTTCTCTTTTACCACAAAGGACCTGCCACACAGGGCAGTGGGCTCCGTGAAACCCTACCTGTTAATGCGCGGTAACTTTGTGTTTCCTACAGAACTCTAAAAATCTGTGCCCAAGTTGACTTTTACTCATTTTCAGCCCATGATGTTGTTCGGTTTTGGTATAGTATCATTTTTCATGTAAGGGCATCTTCTGATAAAAATTTTCCAAGGTAAAAACAACAATAATAACAATAATATTTCATAATTGTGGTATTTATTAAGTACTTTCTATGTGCCAAGCACTGTACTAAGCCCTGGGGTGGATACAAGCAAATGTAGTTGGACGCAATCTATGTCCCAAATGGGGCTCACAGTCTTCATCCTCATTTGATGAGGGAACTGAGGCACAGAGAAGGGAAGTGACTTGCCCAAGGTCACACAGCAAACCAGTGGAACCTTATCTCCATTTCAGAGTTCTGTATTTCAAATGAGAATTCCCTTAGAAGGTGAAAATAGGCAGTTAAATGGAAGTCACACCTCCTGAATGAATGCTTATCTTTAGACTGTGAGCTCGTGGGCAGGGAACATGTCTGTTTATTGTTATATTGCACTCTCCCAAGCACTTAGTACAGTGCTTTGCACAATATCATCATCATTTTAGTGTCCATGTGACACTGGCTTTGGCATCATATTCTCCCACCCCATTCCAATCAAGCCCTCATTCACCTGATGTGTGATACTTAAATTGCACATTTGATTGATAGTCGTGGAGAACTGGGAATCACTGGTGAAATATCAACTTACTCTGCTTTGTGGTTGGTGGTTTTTAGCCGAATTCCTGGTCTTTAACTAGAATATCTATTTCTAGACCATCTACATTTCTGTGAATGTTGAAATGGACTAGAAATCTGAAACCCCTGAGGGATTCAGTTCATTTTTATGACTGTATATGACTTGGCCGAGAGAGGCTGTCATTCAGACCAAAATCAAACCATCTTTCTTTTTAATCAATCAATAGTATTTACTGAGTGCTTACTTAGAACATCATACTAAGTACTTGCTAATAGCAGACATGATCCCTGCTCAAGGAGTTTACATGAGTTTTTTTCCTTCATATTTTCATTGTTTCATTATACCTGCTAAAGTGGGCGAATTGAGGATCCTTGTAAAGAATAGAGTTATTAGTACCTAGCAGCAAAATTTACAGCTATGTATTCATGATGGTAAAACTGTACAGTCTTAAATCTGTAGTAGTTTCATCTATCATTCCTTTTTACAGTGACAACACACCTGATATACACCCCGGTCTTTCAGAACACATACTTCCCCTAGGCATTTTAGCTAGAACATTGTCAGGTAATTAGGGAACATTCACCTAACAAGGTAAGCCTGGATTTGGGACACTGCAGTGTCAGAAGAAATATTTTATGAGAAAGTGTTGGACACCCTGAGTGTTACAGTGCAAGTTCTCCTTAATATACGGTTTTTGTGAGAATGCAACTCTTGTGTTTTAGGAGAACTGTGTGTACTTAAATGATGTAACTTGTAATTGATAATGAGAGAATAATTGGACCAAAATAGTCAGTTGTATGTATTGAACAATCACTGTGTGCAGAGCACTGTACTAACTGCTTGGGAGAGTACAGTGTAACAATAAACAGACACATTCCCTGCCCACAGCTGCTTTGGGTTTGCGTGAATTCCTACCATGTTAAGTAGAATTCTGTGAAAATATGCCCTAACCTAAACTCTAATCACCCAATCTGAAAAATATTTTGCTAAACAATGGTGTTCAAGTCGTATGACATTTTTAAAAAGGAACACTTAGTTGTAAAATGTTATTTAACTTCAAGTAGATGATTAGTTTTGAAAATACAAAATGAGTCACCCTTTCTCTTTTAAATTAATAGGTATTATGCCTTAGAGGTTTCTTATTTCAAATCCTCTCTGGATCGCAAGTTGCTTGAGCTTTTGTGGAACAAATATTGGGTGAATACTCTGAGTTCTTCCAGCCTGCTTACTGTAAGTAACCGACTTTTAAAAAGTACATTTGGACTATAATGGCTTAATGCATAAGGATTGGTGATTGCCACATTAATGGTATTAACAGTTTCTTGGCACACTCCCATTCATTCAAAAGTATTTCGTGAACATCAGTTTGGGAATAGTATTCTGAATGCATTAGTCATTCCTGACATTTGTTTCTTATGTTGGGTTTTTTTTTTCCATCTTATCTTATGTGTCTGTTTCCCACCCCCTCATTTCTCTTTATTCTTGGGTTGGGAGACCGTTGGGAGTGAGGGAACATGCCTAATTCTCACCTATGTATATTTTCCCAGTGCTTAGTGCAGTCCTTTGCATACAGCCGGGCTTAAAAAATATTACTGAATAATACCGAAACTGCTTATAAAGGACTTTAGGTAAAAGTAGTAATTTGGCATTTCAAACTTGCAGCACACTCTAGCTGAAATTTTCTGAAGTATACCTGAAGTACAAGATTTATACTCTACATTCCAAATTGAGATTACTCTTCAGTGAATTTGTGACCTAATATAAATTTAAAAAGGAGTAATGCACCCGAATCTCTTGTTGTGGAAACAGCATTTTGTTGTGCCTCTCTGAAAAGTGTTCTGCTCTTCTTTTCAGTCCCAGTTCTGCCAGTGAGGCAGGGATTCAGTCATTCATTCATTGTCGTATTTATTGAGCGCTTACTGTGTGCAGAGCACTGAACTAAGCGCTTAGAAGTACAATTCCCCCCTGCAGACTTGTGGGAATGCTCTGAGCTGTCGCTGTGTTACCTAGAGTAGCACGGCCCATGCTTTTTAGTTCATCTCTTAAATTTGAATGAAAAAAATCTTGAAAAAGAAGTTCAATATTCAGATATATCGTCATGCATTTTGTGATCTGGTTTTGCTATTATCAGGGCCAGTCACCTGAAAAATGGAAGCTTAATCAATCGGTAGTATTTGAGCGCCTACAGTGTGCACAGCTCTGTACTAAGCACTTGAGAGAGAACAGTAGAGTTATACTACTGTGCTTTATTCTTTTTCTGGTACCTCTACACAGCAGAAATCACAAACCTGATAGGCAGACATGCTCAGCATAGCCATCCCCTTTTTCTTTATTCAGTCATTCACTGCCAAAGGGTTAAAACAGTCTGTGAAATTTTACCTTCATTCCAATAGCACCATTCATTCATTCATTCAATCGTATTTATTGAGCGCTTATTGTGTGCAGAGCACTGTACTAAGCGCTTGGGAAGTACAAGTCAGCAACATATAGAGATGGTCCCTACCCAAAAACGGGCTCACAGTCTAGAAGGGGGAGACAGACAACAAAACATGTAGACAGGTGTCAAAACCGTCAGAATAAACAGAATTAGAGCTATATGCACATCATTAATAAAATGTTCCTGAAATCTACAGCTTTTAGGTTCAGTCCTTTTGTGTTCTACCTGTAAAACAAAACTCAAATCTCATTAGCCTGCTGAATCATTTGGTCAGAAATTCCCCAAAAATCCAAATGCAGCTACTGTTTAAAGATGATAATTTGTCTGCACACATTTGGAGAGGGGACTGTGTTATGTAGTTCCCAGCAACTGTGATGACAGGAAAAGATGAAACCTATAGTGACTGAATTGCATTTCTTTTTCATTGTCATTTTTAGCTGTTGGTTCAGAGGCTGAATAAACAGTGTAATAGTCTAGCTTATCGAAGTCAGTGTTTTTCTATTTTTAGTATTATTTGAGCTGGTAGAGAAGCAGCGTGGCTTAGTGGAAAGAGCACAGGTTGGAAGTCAGATGTGGTGGGTTCTAATCCTGGCTCTACCACTTCGGGCAAGCCACTTAACTTCTCGGTGCCTCAGTTACCTCATCTGTAAAATGGGAACTAAGATTGTGAGCCCCACGTGGGACAACCTGATAACACTGTATCTACCCCAGCGCTTAGAAAAGTGCTTGGCACATAGAAAGTGCTTACCACCTAAGTACCACTATTTTTTATTATTATAAATAGCTGACAAATTTTAGTTTAATTTTTTAAAACTGCATGAAGTTGCAAAATATTTTAGATTTGATTATAAAAAAGTAAATACTAACCCTAAACCAGTTAAGATTCTTTAAAAAAAAAAAATACCATAGGTATTGGCACTATCAGAACAAGAGAAGTTAAAATAGAAACTTATTAGAATCCAAAATTTAATCTAGAAGTTATGTGGTTTGGGTTGCTATAGGGGTTTGGAGCATTGGTTGCTTTGGTCCACCCTCATGTATATGATGTTTTTTCAGGTTGAGTAGTACTAATATTGTACTCTCCCAAGTGCTTAGAGTACACACTCAACAAATACGACTGACTACTAATATGAACATATTATTCTGTGGTAAGATCTCTTTATAAAGCAGCCCTTGAAAGGGTGAGGGAGGAATAGGAGGCTATGGTTTGAACCACAGTCTCTATTAATTTTTAAAATTCTCCAAGACATGTTAAAAAAAGCTCCATACTTTGCTCCTTGCTGAATGTAATACTTGGGGGTTTTCCTAGCTGCCTGGCTTCCTAGCTAAATTGGGTCAATTTACATGATGCTAGAGTTACAAGAAGCAGCAAGAATGAGGGTTTCTGGTGGAAACCCAGAGAGCAAGGAGCAAGGTACCTACTGAACTTAGTTCAGAGCCAGGAGGAGACATGGGAACAGTGATTTGAAAGGAAAATTTAGAAGTTCAAGAGGGACTGTTGACAAGAAAGGATACTCACACTAGCAGAATCTGAGTGAAGAAGTCAAAAGTTGTTAGTCATGAAAGTCTGAGGTTTACATTCATTTATTTATTTATTTTACTTGTACATATCTATTCTATTTATTTTATTTTGTTAGTATGTTTGGTTTTGTTCTCTGTCTCCCCCTTTTAGACTGTGAGCCCACTGTTGGGTAGGGACTGTCTCTATATTTTGCCAACTTGTACTTCCCAAGCACTTAGTACAGAGCACACAGTAAGTGCTCAATAAATATGATTGATTGATGGATTTGGATCATTTTTTCAGTATATCACTGCACTTCACCATAGTAACTGGAATTCAGAGTCCAAAACAGAATTAGGTGGGAATTACATCTTGAATAATTTTATGCTAAGTGTCTAAAACATACTTATCTTTCCCGAACCAGGAAATCTGTTTTTTGGTGGATAAATGAGCTAAGTACTCTGTACAGCTGCAACAATAATGTGTTAAATGTCATTTCCCAACAGAACGCAGACTACACCACTGGCCAGGTCTTTGATTTGTCTGAAAAGCTAGAGCAGTCAGAAGCTCAGCTTGGTCGAGGGAGTTTCATGTTGGGCTTAGAGACACACGATCGAAAATCAGAAGACAAACTTGCCAAAGCAACAAGAGACAGGTGAGGGGACAAAGCCAGATTCTTTATTTCATTGTTTATTTGAGTTTGGACATGCTTAAGCTGCGGGTTTTTTAAGCAACTTTTTGGGAAATGGAGCAAAAACTTTTCTATACTTTTAATGAATGGTATACCCACAGTCATATAGTCTGTATTTGTGAAAGCCAAGGTCAGTTCTGCACTAGCAAATCATCTAGATATTTGGAAGTAAATTTTTGCTACTGAAGACAACATGCCTTGTTATTTTTCTATTATATATATACATATATATATATATATATATATATATACATATATTATATATAGCGCCCTGCTTCCCTCTGTGTGGAAGTGTGAAGCCTCTGAAATAAGTATAGGGGTCAGAGATTGCAAACTGATACTTCTGCAAAATGGCACATGACCTCATTATGATACAGTGCATGGCTGGTGTAATACATGTGACAACTCATGGGTTTACATGTCTGGTGTTTTCGAGTGTCTTCAGTGGCAATTTCTAGACACACCAGACATTCATTGTTCACATGTAAATCTGTTGGTAGTTCGTCCACTGCCTTAGTTCCTGACACCAAAATCATAGGCTGCTACATATCTGGTATTTGTGCTACATTATCTTCTGTTTATGTGTAGTAAATAATTCACGTGTAGTGAATAAGATTGAGAGACTCAAGTGAAGTTTAAAATGGAAAAACACAAGTAAAACTGTTAAAGTTGGAAATGGAAGAATGTGAGCAATGATCTATTTGTGAAGGGTGGAGCTAGAACACTTAAGTGTCTGTGATGTTTGTGTATGCTGATGTTGAATGATTTTTGTGTTAGATCTCAGCTTGCTACAAAATTAAAACATTTGGTTTCGGAGAGTAGGTCCTTTGGACAGACTTTCTGGAATCTGATAGGTTGAGAACTTTAAAAAGTAATCAGATTTTTAGAGATTACACAAGTGGCTGAACCATGTATTTAACATAAGAATTGTGCACCGGTCCTTTGTGGGTTGGAGTGTGGCCATGGTCTAGCTTCGATTCAGGAATCCTCACCCACCCTTCCCTTCTCTACAGTAGAAACAGGAAACCATGATAGCCATTCCAGGACAGTAGAATCAGTGTTGCCTAGTGGTTAGAGCCCGGGCCTGGGAGTGAGAAGAACCTAGGTCCTCATCCTGGCTCCGCGGCTGGTCCGATGGGTGACCTTGGACAAGTCACTTCACTTCTCTGGGCCTCAGTTCTCTGATGTGGAAGTTAGGGATCCAAGAGTGTGAGCCCCGTGTGGGACAGGGATTGGGTCCAACCTGATTAGCCCGGCTTCTGTCCACCGGGCCACACTGTTTCTCTTTTGCTTCTGTCCCAAAGACTTTTCCTAATGAGCCCAGCGTGGCTCAGTGGAAAGAGCCCGGGCTTTGGAGTCAGAGCTCATGGGTTCAAATCCCGGCTCCGCCAGTTGTCAGCTGTGTGACTTCGGGCAAGTCACTTCACTTCTCCGGGCCTCAGTTCCTTCATCTGTAAAATGGGGATTAAGACTGTGAGCCCCCAGTGGGGCAACCTGATTTCCTTGTAACCCCCCCAGCACTTGGAACAGTGCTTTGCACATAGTATGCGCTTAATAAATGCCATCATTATTATTATTGGAAGAGCCAGGACAACCTGGATCTCTCAAGGCGCTCCTAATTACCCCTCCTACTCTTTCTGTTGGATTGTAAAGCCCTTGAGAGGAGGAATTGCATCTTCTACCCCACTAATAGTATTCTCCCAAGCCATTAAGACAGTACTTATGGTCTTATAGTAATAATTGTGATATTTGTTAAGCACTTGCCATGTGCCAAGCGCTGTTACTGTGCGCTGGGGTAGATACAAGATCATCAGTTCCCACATGGGGCTCACAATCTAAGTAGGAGGGAGAACAGGTATGGAATCCTCATTTTGCAGATGAGAGAACTGCAATACAGAGAAGTTAAGTGACTTGCCCAAGGTCACTCAGTAGACAAGTGGCAGAGCCCGGATTAGAATCTAGGTCCTTTAACTCCCAGGCCTGTTTCCACTCTTTCCACTACGCCACGCTACGTTATATGAAAGATGAACTCAATTAAATTTGATCTTATCGCCTTCCACTCCCCAAAAGTCCCTTGATGAGGCCACTATTCTCTGGGAGAAAAGTAATTCCTAGCCTTAACTGTTTTTGATATGTGTAACTTTTGAAAGAAAACAAAGCCATTAAAGTGAGTCTTTAAAGAATCTGGGGCACTATTTTAGGCATAGATTATGTTTTGACTGTGGATTTTGGAGTGCTAAGTATGGCTGTGGACAGTCTTAAAACATTTGAAAGGAAATGTAATTGTATTTTCGCCAGTTCTTAATCTTTCACTTTGTGTGTTTCTTTCCCAGCTGTAAGACTACTATAGAAGCTATCCACGGATTGATGTCTCAGGTTATTAAGGATAAACTTTTTAACCAAATTAATATCTCTTAAAGCATACCACCAAGTAGTAATTACCTTGTCTGCCTCAGAAAGGAATAGTCCTTCTGTATGAGTTTTCAGTGAGTTGCACATTACAACCAGTGCATGAAAAAATATTCTGATAACATGTAGTACTTTCAAAACTGGTCTGGAAATGTCATGGATTGTTACTAGATGTTGATTTTTAGTATTTATCACCATCACTGAGCAACAATTAAATCTCTTTAAAACGAGTGGTTTGTCCTTCTTTTGAGGATTTGTTTTTGGTGTATGTGAATTCTTTTTCTAATTCCCCTTGATTTACTCAATAAAATGTTCCTGGCTATCTGTCCTAATATTTAACCTAAATTCCTCCTGCTATATTTAGGTTTATTCCCTCTTGTCCTCAGATACTTGAGGTAATTAAGTTTCCTTCAGCCTTTTCTATGTTAAATAAATATCCTTTAGCCTTTCCCCTGTAAGTCTTCCCTAAATATTTAATCATTTTTGAATCTCTTCTAGATCCTGTCCAAATTTTCTAGTCTTTGCTTAAGACCCAAGCCAGTAGAATGAGTTAATAAAGCCCTGAACATTTTTGAGAATAGATCAAGAACCGTTTTTTGTTTAGAGAGCACTTTTATTTTTCCAGGCTGCTTTCAACAGCTATGATCTCATATTATCAGCACTACATTCTTGTGAGGAAGGGAAAGGCAGATTTATACACTGTACAGAGGAGGAAACTGAGGCCCAGAGTGATTAAGTAACTTGTCCACGTTCACAAAGCAGACATGAGGAGATCCAGGACCAGACCCCAGGTTTTAGATTCCTAATTATCAGATCTAAGCACTTTCCCCTGGATCTCACTGATCTTACTTGGCATACTATTAGTCCTCCTAGAATTACGCTATTTTAAACACCCACACTGACATATTTAGCTTTCGGTTCACTATAATCTAACATATTATCCTTTTAAATCATCTTCCATTTTTTACCATATTTGGCCTTTTGACCTATCAACCTTAATCTATTTTTTAATTTTCCAACCTTTGGTCATTTCTCTGTTCTCTGAAACACCTTGGGCCTAAAGACTCACACTGTCTGAAAATCATCTATAATAACAATCCACTTTTATTTAAGAACCCATGTCTACTGAAGGGGCAATGGCGACCATCCAAAGGGGCAGTTCTGGGTGCTTTGAAAGAATAGTTATAATTGAAAAACACTAGCATATTCAAATATACATTAAGCAGATACATTGGCCAGCAGGAAATAATGCAGTATCTTTACAGTATCTGAAGCCAAAATGAAACTTCCTCAAAAGTTGTAATGAAAATATCCCCCTGATATTTCTAAACAACAAACACTAATTACAGCTTCATTTTCCTAGTGAGGTACAAAATCAATCAATCAATAAGATTTATTGAGTGTTTACTGCATACTGAACACTACTAGGTGCTTGGGAGGGAACAAAACAGCAGAGTGGATAGACACATTCCTTGCCCACAAGGAGTTCACCGTCTAGAGAAGGTGACAGACATTAAAATAAATTACTGAGAGGAGAAGTGAGAGTGTATAGGGATAGGTACGTCAGTGTTGTGGGGTGAATAACAAGTACTTTAGGGATGCAGATCCAAATGCATAAGCGATGGAGAAGAATAAGAAATGACAGCAGTGCTTGACCCATAGTAAGCACTTAAATACCACAATTACTGTTATTATGTGCCAAGCACTGTACTAACCACTGGGGTAGATACAGAATAATCAGGTCAGACACAGTCCCTGTCCCATATGGGGCTCAAAGTCAAAGGAGAAAGAACAGGTAATGAATTCCCATTTTACAGGTGAGAAAACTGAGGCACAGCAAAATTATGCAACTTGCAGGTAATTGACAGCTATGGGATTAGAACCCAGATATAATCCCAAATCCATGCTCATTCCTCTAGGCTCTACTGCTCCCCAGAATCATGCTAACAATAATAATGACATTTGTTAAGTGCTTACTGTGTGCCAAGCACTGTTCTAAACGCTGGGGGGATACAAGGTAATCAGGTTGCCCCACATGGGGCTCTCAGTTTCAATACCCATTTTCTAGATGAGGAAACTGAGGCCCAGAGAATTGAAGTGATTTGCCCAAAGTCATACAGCTGACAAGTGGCGGGGCCAGGATTAGAACCCATGACCTCTGATTCCCAAGCCCGTGCTCTTTCCTCTGAGCCACGCTGCTTCTCCCTCAACTGCTAACTACCTCAAATTTCATACCATATCTGTAATTTATCATGATACTTTACCTTTAAATTGTATTCACATCTTCAGGGGTAGTAGCAACCCCATCATTCAATTATATTTATTGAGCGCTTACTGCGTGCAGAGCACTGTACTAAGTGCTTGGGAAGTACAAGTTGGCAAGCTTATGTTCCAATTTGGGAATGTTCTGAATCCTTCATCCAGGTCATTAATTAGAGACAGTGAATAGTAGCCTGATTCCTGGTCAGGACACCACCCAAGACTGTGAGCCCGTTGTTGGGTAGGGACCGACCGTCTCTATATGTTGCCAACTTGTACTTCCCAAGCGCTTAGTACAGTGCTCTGCACACAGTAAGTGCTCAATAAATGTGATTGAATGAATGATAATGGGGCAGATTTTCTCAAATTGAAAGGGTGCAGCTCCTCCCCCACAGACTGTGAGCCCACTGTTGGGTAGGGACTGTCTCTATATGTTGCCAATTTGTACTTCCCAAGCGCTTAGTACAGTGCTCTGCACATAGTAAGCACTCAATAAATATGATTGATGATGATGATGATGATGCCTGTCAATTAGGAGGCAATTCTGGCAGGATCATATACCAATCTCCCCTCCCCTAGAAGAGTGTCGGGAAGGGACACAGACCCTAGCTTCCCCGAGTCTCACTCCAGAGAAACCACAATAAAGAAGCACTGTGGCCTAACAGAAAGAATAAAATACATAAATACGATTGAATGAATGAATGAAAAGGCTTGACACAATAATAAACCCAAAATAGATGTTGAATTACTGCTTAAATTTATTAAGGTTTGATGCATAGCACCTTTATTGTTAAACAACTATCTTTTTTTCTAGTTAGATGCGGGTTTTGGGGTTTTTGGGGTTTTTTTTTTAATTTCATTCTTGTTTTTTAACTAGAGTGGCCTGGTGGAAAGAGCACGGGCCTGAGAGCCAGAAGACCTGAATTCTAATTCTGGCTCTGCTAAATGCTTGCTGTGTGACCCTGAGAGAGTCACTTAACTTCTCAATGTCTGCCTCTGTTCTCCCTCCTAGACTGCGAGCCCCATGAGGGACAGGGACTGTGTCCAACCTAATTCACCTGTATCTACCCCAGCGCTTAGAACAGTGTTTGACACAGACTAAGCGTTTAACAAATACCATTTTTTTAAAAAGGGTACTTTATTATTGAGACCCTGTTTTTTCTAGACCAGGTCTGCCCACCCACCACACACGAATCCGTTTTGAAGTTACAGGAAGTGCCAGGGAGAATTGTGAAGACATACAACAGGAGAAAAGGGCTCACTTACGATTAGACAATTTGGGGTTTTGGGAAAATCTGCTGAGATCAAATACATGCAGTCCATTTGAGGCTAGAGCACAAAGATTGTTTTTCCAAATTAGCCCAATGTCTAACCAGTATTTTTAATTTTGAGCAGTCCTCTCTTTGCATAATAGAATAATAAACTCCTCAATTTCACTCCACTTCAAAATAAACACAAAGGAACGAGCACATGAGAATGGGGTAGAATGTTTGGGGTTCAGAGAGCTGTTCACCATGGAAGTTTGGAGTTTCCAAAAACTGTTGTGTGAATGATGAGGTACAGATGTAAGAATTGTGCATGCATATTTGAATTCATTTATGTTGCTAATGTCTGCACTGTATCTGGGGGTAGTTGAATAAACTGAACTGAAAACAGACTGTTTAGTTTTCAACGGTTCTTTCTGTATTTCTGGAGTATCTTAACATTAGTTAAACTCCAAAGGCGCATAACAGTGGTGAGCAATGTATTTGTTTTTGGAATAGCCAAAAACACAAATCAGCCAACTGCTCTCTTCATTTTGCTTGTCCTCATAAAATAAAATTATTTCAGTGGAAGATAGCCACATTCAGCAATGAACTCATGAAGTGGTTGTGTCATTCATTGTACTTGCCTGTCAGCGTGTGTTTCTTTGTCAATCTCTGCTTGCAAAACATCATTCAGCAAAGTCTTATGTTCTCAGATTTCAACATACTTTGAACAAAAGATCTTACGTAAAACATCCCCTCCCCCCCATCACCTTTCAGCTGGCAACAATACTGGTTCAAAGACAATACAATTCATTTTAGGATTCTAAATGAAATAAGTAATTTGTTTACAAGATTGTAAACATGTAATGAACATGTTTTTCATTTTCCTAGGCATGTTTTCTAGACAAAGCTAATATGACCTGATCATTTCAGTATAATACCGTAGTAATCATGGGGCTTGAGGTCAGTTTGTCCCAGTTCCTGGTGAATTAGGAAGCATATTGTTATATTTAAGGTTTTTGACCTCAGAAATCAAAATATTATTAAAACAAAAAAAACCCACTTATAGTACTTATGGGGAAATTTAGGAAGAGGAAATGGCTAAAATCATAGCTTGATAAGTAACACAAATGATTAATGGCTTTTTCACCATGTGGATCTTTTGGTGCCAAAATTTATGGAACAATTGCCTAACAGACTGGAGACTCCCCTCTGTCAATGTTCATATTTACTTTGGATTTAAAGGCAATTATACTAGGGTTTCTAATGACTGAATGAAATGGTATTGTGCCTTAGGGGCTCATTTTGATGAGCTACAGTTGTAGTCTTTTTCAGAGCCAAAGTCCTACGCATAAAGAAGTATGTTGTCTAGAACAGAGTTCTGTTTAGACCCTCACATTATTTAACTCTGATGGATTTGAAATATGCTGGGAAATGCTTGTTTTATTACGAAAAAAAAGGGCTTGAAAGCTGCTAATCTTTTTGAAAGTTAGAGTTTAACAATCACCTCCAAATAAATCTCAAAAATGATGAATTTATGTCACAGACTTGGTACTTGATAATGAGAAGTTACATGGGCTGAACATGTTCACCACAACTTTTCTGTTTACGTCATTCTGAAATGGAAATGTTAAAATCTTTGAGAAGCACAAACACTCAAATTGTTTAGATCTTGTTTTAAATACAAGTTACATTCCATTTCTCTAGTACTTAATCTATTTCCTGTGTGTGAGTGTGTGCCTCGATTTATTTTAATTTCTAATACCTTAGGGCCAGTAAATAAAATATCACTTCTAAAAAATAGGAAATCAATTAATATCCCTGTTTCTTAAGCGCATACTGAAAAATAAGTCATCTGAACTTCTCCCTAGTTGGAGGCAAACTGCATCCACTTGCTATGTTACTTGTGTCAGGAATAAAAGAGATGTTTTTTTCATCTCTCTAGACTATAAGCTTGTTATGGGCATGGAATATGTCTGCTAATTCTGTTATATTGTACTCTCCCAAGTGCTTAATACACTGATTGATTATGACCAGGGATTTTGAAACATTTAAGAAGAGCTTGACCTACTGTATAGAGGACAGGCCTGGGGGGTCAGAAGGCCCTGGGTTCTAATCCAGACTCCACCACTTGTCAGATATGTGACCTTGGGCAAGACACAAATCTTCTCTGTGCCTCAATTACTCCATCTGTAAAATGGGGATTAAGACTGTGAGCCTCGTATGTGAGACATCGACTGTGTCCAACCTGGTTTTCTTGTACCCACCCCAGCGCATAGTACAGTGCCTGGCCCGTAGTAAGCACTTAACAAATGCCACAAAAAAGTAAAGATTACTTAATAAACTATAAAAGCTTTTACAATTGTCCAAACAAATTATCTTACCAAAGAAAAACCAAGCTCTAACAGAACAATGGCCCACTCAGTATAGTATAGTATTGTATACAGCACAATATATACAACTACAGTCTAGTATCCTCCTAAAAAGTAAGCTCCTTGCGGGCAGAGTTCACATCTACTAACTCTGTTGTACTCTCCCACACACTTAATAAAGTACTCGGTAAAGAATGAGCACTCAAAAAAAAACTGTTGATTAATACTGCCAAAGCAACTCCATAGGACTTCTGAAGGAACAATGATTATTAATCTGCACAGGAAGGGAAACTTCTAACATTCCCTATTCATTACTATATCATGGACTTGCCAACCCATGAATTTATCTAACCCCTTTTGGAAATCATTAATATTTTAAGGACACGTAAACGTTATGTGTTTTCCCAGGTCTCAGAGCAAAGGTTATAGCTGTTTTATTCCAAGGTTAGGCGCAATCAAATTTAACCAAAGTGCCGCTTCAGGGTGTGGCCATCTCAATCTCCAGATGCTAAGGAGAATTTTCAAAGACATCAGCAAAAGGCTTTCCTTCCCTTTGTCCACAAGAGAACACATTCTTAACCCTCTCTGAGATATTAAGTGGAGAATCAAATTGAAAAACTTTATCCGAGAGGAAACAAAATAGCGTATTACGTCATCCAGACTAATTTTAAAGGCTTTTTTGAATTGCCTCATTAGCTTTCAGATCTACCAATATTCACTATTCTATAGTCATGCACGATTTTGTGGTTATTTGAACTGATAGATCATGGTAAAAACTGTTAAGTGACAATTTGGAATAAAGAGCTCCTTGCACCATTAAGAACTGAATGTGAAAATGTTAAAAGATAGGACCAATTCTCTATAAGAGAATACATCTGGGGCACTAAGCAAAAGACCATAATAACTCATTTAAGAAACATCTGCAAGAACCCTCAAAATACTGCAGTAATTCAAGATAATATAATGCATTACACATGATGATAAATCTGAAGATTCACCAAACATTTCAGCTAACAACGTTATCTGCACATCAGAATTGGTCTTCCAAAATATACCTCTGTTTTGACTTCCACATTTTAGGGTTGTGAGATGATAAACCACTTCTATTTTTCAGGAGATATGTCTGCTTCACTTTAAATAGAAGAGCAGTCATGTTCACTTCTCTGGGACTTCAATTTTCTCATCTGAAAAATGGGGATTCAAACACCTGTTCTTCCTCATTCATTCAATCGTATTTATTGAGCACTTACTTTGTGCAGAGCACTCTACTAAGAGCTTAGAAAGTACAATTCCTCCTAATTTAGACTGTGAGCCCCATGGGGACAGGGACCACGTCTGACCTAATTTACCTTATATCTACTCCAGTGCTTAGTACAATGCTTGGCACGTAGAAAGCACTTAGCAAATATAACAATAATTACGGCTTCTAGCTACTTGTTCTATATCAGAGTAAATGAGTGCTAATATACAGAATTAGAAAACATATCACTTCTGTTATTACACTATATTTTCTTACATGGAACTCGAAGGGTTTAAAAGCATAGTATTTCCTTATGAATTGACAAATGGTATTCTCCCTTTTGTCACTATTCATAATAATCAAATCATTATAGATCAGCACCAACTAACATTTTCTGAACACAAATAAACCTCATGTGTTCACCAGTCCATCTTTTCATGCCCTCCCCATTCAAAATAATAATTTTTAATCATTCAATTGGTGTGTACTGAGCACTAACTGTGCGCAGGGCACTGTACTAAGAACTTGGGAGAGTACCACACAACAATGTAACCGGCACATTCCCTGCCTACAATGAGCTTATAGTCTCAGATTTGATGAGGTGTGATCATTTTCACACTCTGGCTCCCACTTAAAAATTACACCTCAGATATCTCTGAAATTGCAATAAAAATAATAATGCTATGTGCCAAGCACTGTTCTAAGCACTGGAGTAGATACAAAGATATCAGGTTGCCCACGTGGGGCTCCCGGTCTTCATCCCCGTTTTCCAGATGAAGTAACTGAGGCACAGAGAAGTGACGTGACTTGGCCAAAGTCACACGGCTGACAGGTGGCTACCAATTGTAGCCATGAGAACTTCAACAGAAGTAATTGTTCCTACACAATAAATAATTTATATTGTACAAATTCTTACTCTGCCCTTCCCCTATCTGTAATTCTTTTTAATGTCTGTCTCCCCCAGTAGATTATAAACTCCTTGAGGGCAGGAATCGTGTCTACCAACTCTCCTGTACTGTACTCTCCCAGGCACTTAGCACAGTGCTCTGCACACAATAGTCAGTAAGTATCAATAATTGATTGGGGTAAAGACAAAATGATAAAGAGTCTGTTACGGTATCTCTAACAAAGTGCAAGTGCAGAAGTAGAGAAGAGGAATCAGGAAGGGGCAAGCTGGAAGAAGAAGGCAGGAAGATTCATTTATTCATTAAATCGTATTTATTGAGCGCTTACTGTGTGCAGAGCACTGTACTAAGCGCTTGGGAAGTACAAGTTGGCAACATATAGAGACGGTCCCTACCCAACAGTGGGCTCACAGTCGAGAAGGGGGAGAACTCTAAGGGGGAGATCTCTCTCCCACCTGGCTCCACTTTTTTTACGGTATTTGTTAAACACTGTTGGGTAGGGACTGTCTCTATATGTTGCCGATTTGCACTTCCCAAGCGCTTAGTACAGTGCTCTGCACATAGTAAGCGCTCAATAAATACGATTGATGATGATGATGATGATACTATGTGCCAGGTGCAGTAGTAAGTGCTGGGGTAGATATAAGCTAATCATTCAGTCGTATTTATTGAGCGCTTACCGTGTGCAGAGCACTGTACTAAGCCCTTGACAGGTTGTCCTGCAAAGGGCTCGTAGTCTTAATCCCCATTTTACAGATGAGGTAACTGAGTCACAGAGAAGTGACTTACCCAAGGTCACACGGCAGGCAAGTGTCAGAGCCAAGATCGGAACCCAGGTCCTTCTGACTCCCACGCTTGTGCCAAAACCACTAGGCCACGGTGCTTCTCTGATTAACTGTGTCAGAGCTAATTAGCAAGCCTGTTTATGTGTGTGTGCTTTGCATGTGTGAATAGCCCTAATTCTTAATGAACACCCAGATGTGCCTCATCGAACCCTGCTCTCTTCCCCCCCGCTCCAGCCGCCTCCAGAGCCTGGTCCCCTCTCCGCTTCCCTGGAACTCTTCCACGCTCCAGATCCTGCCAGCTGTGGCTCTTGAACTGGACTGTGGAATTCAGCATAGGAGCACATCATCATCATCGTCATCATCAATCGTATTTATTGAGCACTTACTGTGTGCAGAGCACTGTACTAAGCGCTTGGGAAGTACAAATTGGCAACATATAGAGACGGTCCCTACCCAACAGTGGGCTCACAGTCTAAAAGAGCACATCTCACCTTAGAACCCACCAGCAAAAGAGGCAGCTAATACATGTGGGTTTGTGAGTGGAAGTGTTTCCATTCCTACTGGAGTGATGATGGGGGGAAGAAATTTAAGGTATGACCACCAGGAATGACAAAAATATGATCCAGAAGGAGATGGAGGTTGCGGTGGGGAGGTGGAATGCAGCAAACTCCACAACAGAGTTTTTGAAGGACTTTGCATTACTGGAAGAACTATATAGTATCTACCCCTTAGTTGATGCCTTACCTCCTTCCCTTCCCCACAGCACCTGTATATATGTATATATGTTTGTACATATTTATTACTCTATTTTACTTGTACATATCTATTCTATTTATTTTATTTTGTTAGTATGTTTGGTTTTGTTCTCTGTCTCCCCCTTTTAGACTGTGAGCCCACTGTTGGGTAGGGACTGTCTCTATACGTTGCCAATTTGTACTTCCCAAGCGCTTGGTACAGTGCTCTGCACATAGTAAGCGCTCAATAAATACGATTGATGATGATGATGATAGTATCTACCCCTTGGCTGATGCCTTACCTCCTTCCCTTCCCCACAGCACCTGTATATATGTATATATGTTTGTACATATTTATTACTCTTTATTTACTTGTACATATCTATTCTATTTATTTTATTTTGTTAGTATGTTTGGTTTTGTTCTCTGTCTCCCCCTTTTAGACTGTGAGCCCACTGTTGGGTAGGGACTGTCTCTATACGTTGCCAATTTGTACTTCCCAAGTGCTTAGTACAGTGCTCTGCACATAGTAAGCGCTCAATAAATACGATTGATGATGATGATGATAGTATCTGCCCCTTGGCTGATGCCTTACCTCCTTCCCTTCCCCACAGCACCTGTATATATGTTTGTACATATTTATTACTCTATTTATTTTACTTGTACATATCTATTCTATTTTATTTTGTTAGTATGTTTGGTTTTGTTCTCTGTCTCCCCCTTTTAGACTGTGAGCCCACTGTTGGGTAGGGACTGTCTCTCTATGTTGCCAACTTGTACTTCCCAAGCGCTTAGTACAGTGCTCTGCACACAGTAAGCGCTCAATAAATATGATTTATTGATTGATTGATTGATGCCACGCATATGTGCACAACCGTTTCTTCCTACACCGATTCTATTTGCGCCCACTTGAGGAAGGTTTCATATCCACAGATGTGTGTTGGGGAAGAATGTTTTCTAATTCAATCGCTTCGATTCAAATTGCAAAATGAAACCCAGTTACAGCAGAAGTAATGCTTTGTTCTAACAAATGCTGGGGGGCTGGCTCATACTCAGAGTATGAGTGTGAGACGAGAGAAGGGTGATGATGATAGAGTGGTGGTGGAAATCACTTTCACTTTTCAGGGTGGTCTCCCAAGCATGAGTCCACCACTGTCCGGTCCTTTAGAACTTCCAAACCCACTCTTAAATGTCAAAAGCACTTTTGGAGATGTACATTTTGGAGATGGAACCAGAATGAAAAAAACTCACTCAAACATTCCAAAAAACTCTCCCACTACCCCTTCCCACTCGGAGAAAAGTCAGTCCACCAATAATATTTTCATAAGAAGATCTTTGGCCTGCCAGTAAATTTGCATTTTATGCCATATTTTATCAAGCCCCATTCAGCTAGCATAGTTTGGAAAGGTGATTCTCAAGGACTCAATCTATTTTTAGGGTGCCCTTTTATCTCACATCTGAAACAGCTGTGAGCCGAGGTGTATTTTTTACGGTGTTTCCAAAAGCTGAATAGAGGATAAGGCTGTCTTGTACTCTGCCAAATTCCTGCCACACTGGAGTGTAACTGATGTTGGTTTAACACAGTGCACCCACTAGACAGGAATCATATTTCGCCTCTTAATGAGTAAATATTTTTTCTTAAATCTGCCTCGCTGCTCATTTTAAACCCATACTACTACAGTGAAACCTCTTTTAACACCTGCAGCCTTGAGGAGGTCCCTGCTTTGGGAGAGATTTAAGTCATAAATTAACGTCAAAAATAGTGATCTTAATATGAGGCCTTTTTGAGAACAAGGACCTTGAGGGTTTAGTCAGTTGTAAATACAATGCAATACTACTGGGAAAAGGCTTGGACTCTGTCCTATTCATCTACCACAGTGATAAAAAATGTCTATATACAGTGGAAGGAGAGAGTCCTATCTTTAACCCACTGGCAGAAATCCCCATATTTGATCTGGGTGAGCTCAATCCTTTGTTCCTCTATCCACATATCTATGCCATCCCAGTCTCCCTATTTTTCTTGTAATGTTTTCTTCCTTCATTTCATTACTCCTCTGTGTATCTGGGTGTTTATCTCTCACTCTTCATCTGTCTGTTTTTCTCTTTGTCCCTCTCAAACTCTTCTAACATCTCGCATTTGTTTTTGTTTTTTCTTCCTTTGCTGAATGTTCATCTTGGTCTTTCCTAGACTCTTTTTTTCTCCTGGGTCCCTCTCATCATCATCTCATCCTTTCACTGCCAGCCTTTCCTGTGCCTTTCTCTGACCATTCCTCATCCCCACTCGGCTTCACTCTTTCCCTTGCCAGTCCTTTCTCCTTAGTCCCCTCCCTCTCTCCTCTATCATCATCATCATCAATCGTATTTATTGAGCGCTTACTGTGTGCAGAGCACCGTACTAAGCGCTTGGGAAGTACAAGTTGGCAACATATAGAGGCAGTCCCTACCCAACAACGGGATCAGTCTAGAAGGGGGAGATAGACAACAAAACAAAACATGTGGACAGGTGTCAAGTCATCAGAATAAATAGAGATAAAGCTAGATGCACATCATTAACAAAATAAATAGAATAGTAAATATGTAAAAGTAAAATAGAATACTAAATCTGTACAAACCTCTAATCCTAGCACCAGCCCTTATGCTGGGTGACCTTGGGCAAGTCACTTCATTTCTCTGGGCCTCGGTTACCTCGGCTGTAAAATGGGGATTAAAAGTGTGAGCCCCACGGGGGACACCCTGATTACCTTGTATCTACCACAGCCCTAGAACAGAGCTGGGCACATATTTACTATTCTATTTATTTTGTTATTCTTGTACATATTTACTATTTATCAGGCAAAAACTCCTCACCCTGGGCTTCAAGGCTGTCCATCCCCTCGCCCCCTCCTACCTCACCTCCCTTCTGTCCTTCTCCAGCCCAGCCCGCACCCTCTGCTCCTCTGCCGCTAACCTCCTCACTGGGCCTCGTTCTCGCCTGTCCCGCCATCAACCCCCGACCCACGTCCTCCCCCTGGCCCGGAATGCCCTCCCTCCGCACATCCACCAAGCTAGCTCTCTTCCTCCCTTCAAAGCCCTACTGAGAGCTCACCTCCTCCAGGAGGCCTTCCCAGACTAAGCCCCCTCCTTCCTCTCTCCATCCTCCCCCTCCCCATGCCCCCTGCCTTACCTCCTTCCCCTCCCCACAGCACCTATATATATATATATATGTTTGTACATATTTATTACTCTATTTTACTTGTACATATTTATTCTATTCATTTCATTTTGTTAAAATGTTTTGTTTTGTTGTCTGTCTCCCCCTTCTAGACTGTGAGCCCGCTGTTGGGTAGGGACCGTCTCTATATGTTGCCAACTTGTACTTCCCAAGTGGTTAGTACTCTATTTATTTATTTATTTTACTTGTACATATCTATTCTATTTATTTTATTTTGTTAGTATGTTTGGTTTTGTTCTCTGTCTCCCCCTTTTAGACTGTGAGCCCACTGTTGGGTAGGGACTGTCTCTATATGTTGCCAACTTGTACTTCCCAAGCACTTAGTACAGTGCTCTGCACACAGTAAACGCTCAATAAATACAATTGAATGAATCAATTAATCAATCAATCGTATTTATTGAGCGCTTACTGTGTGTACAGCATTGTACTAAGCGCTTGGGAAGTACAAGCTGGCAACATATAGAGACAGTCCCTACCCAACAGTGGGCTCACAGTCTAGAAAAATACAATTGAATGAATACAAGTTAAACAAGCTGGACACAGTCCTAATCGCCGTTGTACAGACAAGGGAACCGAGGCACAAAGAAGTGAGGCGACTTGCCCAAGGTCATGCAGCGGACAAGTGGTGAGCCGGGATTAGAACCTAGGTCTTTCTCACTTCCAGGTCCGTGCTCTATCCACTAAGCCACGCTGCTTGAATGAATGAATTTCCTATTTTACTGTTCTATTGATTTTAATGATGTGCATCTAGCTTTACTTCTATTTATTCTGATGACTTGACACCTGTCCCCCTGTTTTGTTTTGTTGTCTGTCTCCCCCTTCTAGCCTGTGAGCCCACTGTTGGGTAGGGACCGTCTCTTTATGTTGCCAACTTGTACTTCCCATGCTCTGCACACAGTAAGCGCTTAATAAATACGATTGAATGAATGAATGAATAAATTAAAGTAAGCGGTTGACAAATACTATCATCGTTATTATTCATTAGAAGAGCCATGCATTCTCCCCAATGGCCGTGGTTGGATAGGGACCGTCTCTTTATGTTGCCGACTTGTACTTCCCATGCTCTGCACACAGTAAGCGCTTAATAAATACGACTGAACGAATGAATAAATGAAAGCAAGTGGTTGACAAATACTATCATCATTATTATTCGTTAGAAGAGCCGTGCATTCTCCCCAATGGCCGTGGTTGGGTAGGGGCCATCTCTTTATGTTGCCGACTTGTACTTCCCATGCTCTGCACACAGTAAGCGCTTAATAAATACGACTGAATGAATGAATGACTGAATAAATGAAAGTAAGCGGTTGACAAATACTATCATCATTATTATTATTCGTTAGAAGAGCCGTGCATTCTCCCCAATGGCCGTTGTTGGGTAGGGACCGTCTCTTCATGTTGCCAACTTGTACTTCCCATGCTCTGCACACAGTAAGCGCTTAATAAATACGACTGAATGAATGAATGACTGAATAAATGAAAGTAAGCGGTTGACAAATACTATCATCATTATTATTATTCGTTAGAAGAGCCGTGCATTCTCCCCAGTGGCCGTGGTTGGGTAGGTGCCGTCTCTTTGTGTTGCCGACTTGTACTTCCCATGCTCTGCACACAGTAAGCGCTTAATAAATACGACTGAATGAATGAATGAATGAATAAATTAAAGTAAGCGGTTGACAAATACTATCATCGTTATTATTCGTTAGAAGAGCCGTGCATTCTCCCCAGTGGCCGTGGTTGGATAGGGACCGTCTCTTTATGTTGCCGACTTGCACTTCCCATGCTCTGCACACAGTAAGCGCTTAATAAATACGACTGAATGAATGAATGACTGAATAAATGAAAGTAAGCGGTTGACAAATACTATCATCATTATTATTATTCGTTAGAAGAGCCGTGCATTCTCCCCAGTGGCCGTGGTTGGGTAGGGACTGTCTCTTTGTTGCCGACTTGTACTTCCCATGCTCTGCACACAGTACGTGCTTAATAAATACGATTGAATGAATGAATGAATGAAAGTAATCAGTTGACAAATACTATCATCATTATTATTCGTTAGAAGAGCCGTGCATTCTCCCCAGTGGCCGTGGTTGGATAGGGACCGTCTCTTTATGTTGCCGACTTGCACTTCCCATGCTCTGCACACAGTAAGCGCTTAATAAATACGACTGAATGAATGAATGACTGAATAAATGAAAGTAAGCGGTTGACAAATACTATCATCATTATTATTATTCGTTAGAAGAGCCGTGCATTCTCCCCAGTGGCCGTGGTTGGGTAGGGACCGTCTCTTTTTGTTGCCGACTTGTACTTCCCATGCTCTGCACACAGTAAGCGCTTAATAAATACGATTGAATGAATGAATGAATGAAAGTAATCAGTTGACAAATACTATCATCATTATTATTCGTTAAAAGGGCCGTGCATTCTCCCCAATGGCCGTTGTTGGGTAGGGACCGTCTCTTCATGTTGCCAACTTGTACTTCCCATGCTCTGCACACAGTAAGCGCTTAATAAATACGACTGAATGAATGAATGACTGAATAAATGAAAGTAAGCGGTTGACAAATACTATCATCATTATTATTATTCGTTAGAAGAGCCGTGCAATCTCCCCAATGGCCGTTGTTGGGTAGGGGCCGTCTCTTCATGTTGCCAACTTGTACTTCCCATGCTCTGCACACAGTAAGCGCTTAATAAATACGATTGAATGAATGAATGAATGAATGAAAGTAATCGGTTGACAAATACTATCATCATTATTATTCGTTAGAAGAGCCGTGCATTCTCCCCAATGGCCGTGGTTGAGTAGGGGCCATCTCTTTATGTTGCCGACTTGTACTTCCCATGCTCTGCACACAGTAAGCGCTTAATAAATACGATTGAATGAATGAATGAATAAATGAATGAATGAAAGTAAGCGGTTGACAAATATTATCATCATTATTATTATTCGTTAGAAGAGCCGTGCATTCTCCCCAGTGGCCGTGGTTGGGTAGGGACCGTCTCTCTTTGTTGCCGACTTGTACTTCCCATGCTCTGCACACAGTAAGCGCTTAATAAATACGATTGAATGAATGAATTAATGAATAAATGAAAGTAAGCGGTTGACAAATATTATCATCATTATTATTCGTTAGAAGAGCCGTGCATTCTCCCCAATGGCCGTTGTTGGGTAGGGGCCGTCTCTTCATGTTGCCAACTTGTACTTCCCATGCTCTGCACACAGTAAGCGCTTAATAAATACGATTGAATGAATGAATGAATGAATGAAAGTAATTGGTTGACAAATACTATCATCATTATTATTCGTTAGAAGAGCCGTGCATTCTCCCCAGTGGCCGTGGTTGGGTAGGGACTGTCTCTCTTTGTTGCCGACTTGTACTTCCCATGCTCTGCACACAGTAAGCGCTTAATAAATACGATTGAATGAATAAATGAATGAATGAAAGTAAGCGGTTGACAAATATTATCATCATTATTATTATTCGTTAGAAGAGCCGTGCATTCTCCCCAGTGGCCGTGGTTGGGTAGGGACTGTCTCTCTTTGTTGCCGACTTGTACTTCCCATGCTCTGCACACAGTAAGCGCTTAATAAATACGATTGAATGAATAAATGAAAGTAAGCGGTTGACAAATATTATCATCATTATTATTCGTTAGAAGAGCCGTGCAATCTCCCCAATGGCCGTTGTTGGGTAGGGGCCGTCTCTTCATGTTGCCGACTTGTACTTCCCATGCTCTGCACACAGTAAGCGCTTAATAAATACGATTGAATGAATGAATGAATGAATAAATGAAAGTAAGCGGTTGACAAATATTATCATCATTATTATTCGTTAGAAGAGCCGTGCAATCTCCCCAATGGCCGTTGTTGGGTAGGGGCCGTCTCTTCATGTTGCCAACTTGTACTTCCCATGCTCTGCACACAGTAAGCGCTTAATAAATACGATTAATGAATGAATGAATGAATGAATGAATAAATAAATAAATAAATGAAAGTAAGCGGTTGACAAATACTATCATCATTATTATTCGTTAGAAGGGCCGTGCATTCTCCCCAGTGGCCGTAGGCCCGCTGAGGCGCCTCCTCAGCACCGCCCCCCCCCCCCCCCCATCTCCCGACAGCCTCCGGGGCGCCCCGGCTCTGGGGGGACGGGCGGGGACGGTCTCGCGCCGAATTCTCGCGAGACTCGCCCCGTCGGCGTGGGGAGGCAGGCGTCCCGTCTCCATGGTAACGGGCCCGGCCTGCTGGCGGAGCGGAGGTGAGGCGTTGGGGCCGGGGTCCGGTGAGCCCTGCCTCCACCTCCCCCTGGGCAACCCACTGCCTCATTCATTCATTCATTCATTCATTCATTCATTCATTCATCGTATTTACTGAGCGCTTACTGTGTGCAGAGCACTGTAGTAAGCGCTTGGGAAGCACAAGTTGGCAACATCTGGAGCCGGTCCCTACCCAACAGCGGGCTCACAGTCTAGAAGGGGGAGACAGACAACAAAACATATTAACCAAATAAATAGAATAGTAAATATGTACAAGTAAAATAAATAAATATGTGCAAACATATCTACATGTTCTGTGGGGCTTCTAGACTGTGAGCCCACTGTTGGGTAGGGACCGTCTCTATATGTTGCCAGCTTGGACTTCCCAAGCGCTTAGTACAGTGCTCTGCACACAGTAAGCGCTCAATAAATACGATTGAATGAATGATTGAATATAATACATATACACATATATGTATATATGTTTGTACATATTTATTACTCTATTTATTTATCTTACTTGTACATATCTATTCTATTTATTTTATTTTGTTAGTAGGTTTGGTTTTGTTCTCTTGTCTCCCCCTTCTAGACTGTGAGCCCGCTGTTGGGTAGGTACCGTCTCTAGATGTTGCCAACTTGTACTTCCCAAGCGCTTAGTACAGTGCCCTGCACACAGTAAGTGCTCAATAAATACGATTGATTGATTGATTGCAGAGCACTGTACTAAGCGCTTGGGAAGTCCAAGTTGGCAACATCTAGAGCCGGTCCCTACCCAACAGCGGGCTCACAGTCTAGAAGGGGGAGACAGACAACAAAACATATTAACAAAATAGAATAGAATAGTAAATATGTACAAGTAAAATAAATAGATAAATATGTGCAAACATATATACAATGCTCTGTGGGGCTTCTAGACTGTGAGCCCACTGTTGGGTAGGGACTGTCTCTATATGTTGCCAATTTGTACTTCCCAAGCGCTTAGTACAGTGCTCTGCACACAGTAAGCGCTCAATAAATACGATTGAATGAATGAATATAATACATACATACATATACATATATATGTGTATATATATATACATATATACACCTGCATATATGTTTGTGCATATTTCTCTATTTATTTATTTATTTATCTTACTTGTACATGTCTATTCTATTTATTTTATTTTGTTAGTATGTTTGGTTTTGTTCTCTTGTCTCCCCCTTCTAGACTGTGAGCCCGCTGTTGGGTAGGGACTGTCTCTGTGTGTTGCCAACTTGTACTTCCCAAGCGCTTAGTACAGTGCCCTGCACACAGTAAGCGCTCAATAAATACGATTGATGGATTGCAGAGCACTGTACTAGGCGCTTGGGAAGTACAAGTTGGCAACATCTAGAGCCGGTCCCTACCCAACAGCGGGCTCACAGTCTAGAAGGGGGAGACAGACAACAAAACAAAACATATTAACAAAATAAATAGAATAGTAAATATGTACAAGTAAAATAGATAAATATGTACAAATATATATACATGTTCTGTGGGGCTTCTAGACTGTGAGCCCACTGTTGGGTAGGGACTGTCTCTATATGTTGCCAACTTGTACTTCCCAAGCGCTTAGTACAGTGCTCTGCACACAGTCTAGACTATGAGCCCACCGTTGGGTAGGGACCGTCTCTATATGTTGCCAACTTGTACTTCCCAAGCGCTTAGTACAGTGCTCTGCACACAGTAAGCACTCAATAAATACGATTGATTGGTTGATTGAGGGGAAGGAGGAGCCTGCTGTTGGGTAGGGACTGTCTCTACATGTTGCAAACTTGTACTTCCCAAGCGCTTAGTACAGTGCTCTGCACACAGTCTAGACTGTGAGCCCACTGTTGGGTAGGGACTGTCTCTATATGTTGCCAACTTATACTTCCCAAGCGCTTGGTACAGTGCTCTGCACACAGTAAGCACTCAATAAATACGATTGATTGGTTGATTGAGGGGAAGGAGGGGCCCGCTGTTGGGTAGGGACCGTCTCTGTATGTTGCCAACTTGTACTTCCCAAGCACTCAGTTCAGTGCTCTGCACACAGTAAGCGCTCAATAATTATGATTGAATGAAATGAATTAACAGTAAGCAGTCAATAAATACGATTGAATAAATGAATGAATGAATGATGGGGAGGGGGAAGAGGGGGAGAGGAAGGAGTGGGCTCAGTCTGGGGCTCAGTGGAAAGAGCCCGGCCTTTGGAGTCAGGGGTCATGGGTTCAAATCCCGGCTCCGCCAACTGTCAGCTCTGTGACTTCTCTGGGCCTCAGTTACCTCATCTGTAAAATGGGGATTAAAACTGTGAGCCCCCCGTGGGACAACCTTATCACCTTGTAACCTCCCCAGCGCTCAGAACTATAATATATGTATATATGTACACCTGTATATATGTACACATACACACATACATATACATATAATATACATATAACGCATACATACATATACATACATGCATATACATACACACATACATATACATATATGTACACCTGTATATATGTGTATATGTTTGTACATATTTATTACTCTATTTATTTATCTTACTTGTACATATCTATTCTATTTATTTTATTTTGTTAGTATGTTTGGTTTTGTTCTCTGTCTCCCCCTTCTAGACTGTGAGCCCGCTGTTGGGTAGGGACTGTCTCTATGTGTTGCCAACTTGTACTTCCCAAGCGCTTAGTACAGTGCTCTGCACACAGTAAGTGCTCAATAAATATGATTGATTGATTGCTTGATACCACACCTGAGGTTACTGTTGGCCATAAGAATAGAAACCTCTTTGAATAATGGCATATAAAGCTATGTATGCTTCTTCAAAAACTGCTGGAATTTCAGACGTATTCTGGTATGCTTTCTCTAAAAGTTATAAGGCATTCAGGAAAAGATAGAATATTTATTATCTAAGTAACCCCTCGATTTTCTTGGGTTGTTTGCCTCAAACCACAGTTTACACACGAGTGTTTTCTATAAATGAATAAAATAGTAAAAATAATTTACCAAATTCTATGACTTCTATTAGAAAAGTACAGTACATTGTTTACAAAGATGTTCCTCCCTGCTCTATGAGTCACAGGAGATTTTCAAACTGAAATACATTTCCTTATCATTGGGTAGCCAAAATAAGCACTTATGTAAAAAGAAATAGAATGTGTGTTTTTATTGCTTATAAATCTAACTTTTTTTTTGTTTATTTTTAAGGGGCCAGTCTTGAAAAAACATTGAAGTTGCTTCTTGAGATGGCAGCAAAATAGCATTATCTGAAGGTTTAAGTTACGGAAGAAATATGGTTCGACTAACCCTGGATCTGGTTGCTAAAATCAGCAATCACAAGTCCCGGAGAGAAGAAAGCATGGCACAGTATTTGAGGAAAATAACTCATCTAAATGTCTCAGATAAAAATATAGATAGAATTGTAAGAATGCACTATTTACATGAAAGCTCCATTTTCAAATTAGGGATCATTTTTATTATATGATTCAGAAGGACCTTGGTTCCAATCCCAGTTCTGTCACCTGACTGCTGTGTGACCCTGGGCAAGTCACTTCACTTCTCTTTGCCTCATTTACCTCATCTGCAAAATGGAGATTAAGACTGTGAGCCCCATGTGGGACATGGACTGTGTCCAACCTGATTTGCTTGTATCCACCCCAACGCTTAGTACAGTGCCTGGCACACAGTAAGCTCTTAACAAATACCACAATTATTATTATTATTATTTAATATTTGGAATGGTAGCATAATTTTTTTTTACAAACAAAATAATGGTCATTTACAAATTGGAACCTCTCTTGCAGTATGAATGTAAAATTATTAGGGCAGTTTATGAATTTATAATATATTTATATTTCTAACACCAACTTCCTCACTGTACCTCGATCTTGTCTATTTTGCCGCCAACCCCTTGACTACATCCTCTTGGCCTGGAACTTCCCCTCCACATACAACAGGACCAACACTCTCCCTAATCAATCAATCAATCAATCGTATTTACTGAGCGCTTACTGTGTGCAGAGCACTGTACTAAGCTCTTGGGAAGTACAAGTTGGCAACGTAAAGTATGTTTCTGTTTTCAACTTCAAAGTATTCAAAGTATTCAAAGTATTCCAACTTCAAAGTATTATTAAAATTACATCTCCAACAGCCCTTAATTAAGCTGTTCGGTGCCTCTGCACTTGGACTTGGACTCTTTAAGCATTTGCTATTCACCTCACCCTCAGCTCCCAGCACTTGTGTACATATCTTTAATTTATTCTTATTATTGTCTGTCTGCCCCTCTAGATCGTAATCAATCAATGGTATTTATTGAGCACTTACTCTGTGCAGAGCACTGTACCAAGCACTCGAGAGAGCGCAATATAACAGAATTAGCAGACACGATCCCTGCCCACAATGAGCTTATAGTCTAGAAATCCGACCAAACCAAGCCACCCTTCACCCCCATGTCATTAGGTGGGAGCCACAGTGGCCCAGAAATACCCAGGAATGCAAATTCCTGCCCCAAAAGGCCTCTTCAGAGCCCAGCACGACCCCCGCGTGTCCCACCATGGTAATGAGGCAACCCCCTGAACCCCACATGGCCTGAGAACCAGTGCCCGCTCCCCAGGACCACCAAAGGGCTGTAGACAACCCCACTGGCCTTTCGCTAAATCAGCAGCGGCATTTTCCCCAGTGTCCCAGGCCTTGAGGGCAGGGAACGTATCTACCGACTCTCACAAGCTCTTAATTCAGTGTTCTGCATATAGTAAGCTCTTAATAGATATCACTGACTGGTTATAGGTATGAATATAGCTAGTCTGGATAAAATTAAATGATTTCCCAAATGCCTTCTATTAAGTGAAATCAAGCATTCAAATAAGCAATTAAGGAATCAATGGTATTTGTGTGCTTACTGTGTGCAGAATACTGTACTAAGCGCTTGGTAGGGTACAGTACAACAGAGTTGGTTGATAAATTTCCTGACTATACAAAGCTTGCAGTCTAAAAGGGAGACAGATATTAGAATATATTATGGTTCTTAAAAAGTGTGTGTATGTCTCTGGAGATTGCCAACTTGTACTTCCCAAGCGCTTAGTACAGTGCTCTGCACACAGCGCTCAATAAATACGATTGAATGAATGAATGAATTAATTTTATTTGTACATATTTATTATATTTATTTTATTTTGTTAATATGTTTTGTTTTGTCGTCTGTCTCCCCCTTCTAGACTGTGAGCCCGCTGTTGGGTAGGGACCGTCTCTGGATGTTGCCAACTTGTACTTCCCAAGCGCTTAGTACGGTGCTCTGCACACAGTAAGCGCTCAATAAAATACGACTGAATGAATGAATGAATGTATATATATGTGCATAACATATTTCAAAGTTTCATTGATTACACAATCCCATATCTCCTGAATACCAAATTCTCCTTCTGCATATAAAATTTAAGGACTGCAGGAAGACCACTGCTTGGATCAGATGGATTAAACCCATGAACTACGTCATTTAATAGGAAAAAAGTAATTCAGGCATGCTAACTCCTTGAAAAGGAAAAAAAATTCAAGCAGATTATTGAAGACTGTTTTATTAAACTATATCAGTTAATAACTGGCCCAACTGCTGGAGAGAACAATATCCCTATATTCAAATAGTCTCACACTTTCAGCAATAGTAGAATAATTAATTTTATGCTACCACTAACATATTGCTGGGATTTATATATTGATATGTTCCTCATGAATAACTATAGAAGAAAAGATTAAAATGTTATCTAAAACATATTAATCTCTATTTTAAGTATATATTAAAATTGACCTTACTTTTAGCACCTGTGCATTACTCAGCACACTTTTGCAGCTGACCAACTGAAAATAACATGGGCTTTTTTTTTTCTCTTTCAGGAAGACTTCTCTTTGTGCAAAAATCTCAATGTTCTATATCTGTATGATAATCATATTCAGCAAATTGATAACTTGGGTTTTGCCACAAACCTAACACATCTTTATCTACAAAACAATTGCATTTCATGTATAGAGAACCTCGAATCACTAAAGAAACTTGAGAAACTGTAAGTGCTTATTTTTTTCTTATATTGGAGTTACTGAAAAGGCATACGAATCTCTCTTTCCACTGGATTGAGAGCTCCTTGGGGGGAGAGGGAACATGCATCTGCTTCTGGTCCCTGTGGGCAAGGAATTGACCACCTCTGATATACTGTCCTCTCCCAAACAGTTCAGCTCTGCACGATGTATAGCACTTGATAAATTCGATCGATGGATTGATTGGTGTTCTCTCCCAAGGGCTAAGTGCAGTGACTTGCACTCAGCAGATGCTGAATAAACATAATGACTGACTGATTTGGCAAAGGATACTTGGTTAGGGCCCAAATTTGGATTCTCTAAAAACAATGAGAAGCGGCATGACGTAGTGGAAAGAGCATGAGCCTGGACTGTGAGCGCGCTGTTGGGTAGGGACTGTCTCTATGTGTTGCCGACTTGTACTTCCCAAGCACTTAGTACAGTGCTTGGCACACAGTAAGTGCTCAATAAATACGATTGATTGATTGATTGGAAGTCAGAAGGACCTGGGTTCTAATCCCACCTCTGCCACTTGTCTGCTGTATGACCTTGGACCAGTCAATTAACTTCTCTGTGCCTCATTTACCTCATCTGCAAAATGAGGATTAAAACTGAGCCCCATGTGTGGACTGTGTCCAACCTGATTATCTTGTATCTACCCCAGCGTTTAGTATAGTGCGAGCATATAAGCAAGAACATAAGCACATGGTAAGCGCTTAACAAATACCTCAATTATTATCATTATTATTAGTAGTAGTAACAAAGTTTTATAGTCAATAAATCCTGTCCATAAGACATTTGCACAGAAGGGACAAAAGGCCCAGAACCCGAGAGGACGGACTCCACTAAATTACACCAGAAGAGACTCCGAACGTGGCCTTTCATCATCATCATCATCAATCGTATTTATTGAGCGCTTACTGTGTGCAGAGCACTGTACTAAGCGCTTGACAAGTACAAGTTGGCAACATACCGAGACGGTCCCTACCCAACAGTGGGTTCACAGTCTAAAAGAGATGGGGAAGGAGATGGGAAAGGAGGAGGGAAGGAGATGGGAAAGGAGATGGGAAAGGAGGAGGAAAGGAGATGGGGAAGGAGGAGGGAAGGAGATGGGGAAGGAGGGAGGAAGGAAGGATAAAATAAAGGGAGCAGGTGTCCGGAGCGGCCCGTCCCCTTTGAAGAGGGTTTTCGGATACTGGGCCCCAGTAGTCCTGGCAGTGCAAAGCACCAAATGGAAAGTGGGCAGTTGTGCATGCCGCCAGTAATGCGCTAACCTGAATGGGCTGCTAGTTATGCACAGGACCCAGAGTATCTAAACCCCCCAGAAGACATGCCATATGCTCTATCACCCGAGCCTGCCCTGGGACAAGGCCCTGGCCAAAATCTCCTTTCGGAGCCTGAATACGAGCCAGAGATGGTTCTTCAGAGCCACTTCCAGCATGCTGGTGGAGAAGGCCCCCTGAGGCTCAGAATACCAAAAGCCCTGCAGGGCTTGGGTTTCTGTCTTCCATTCTATTTATTATTAATAATAATAATTACGGTACTTGCTATGCACTTAACATGTGCCAAGTACTGTTCTAAGCACTGGGGTAGATACAAGTTAATCAGATTGGACCCAGCACTGTACTAAGCTCTTGGGAGAGTATGATATAACAATATACAGACACATTCCCTGCCCATAACGAGCTTTCAGTCTAAAGTCTGCTCCCCTTCTAGCAAGCAGAGAGTACTCGTTGAATCTGGCAGTCACAGAAATGGGGAGAGACGCAGCGAAGACATGAATGAAACGCCACTCCTCAGCGCTGGCTCACGGACACATCCTTTTCCTTCTTCCTAGCTGTAGTTGATTTTAGTGCCTATCTCCCCCACCAGATTGTATGCTCCCTGAGGGCACAGTTCACATCTACTAATTCTGCTGGGCTCGCCCAAGCTCTTAGCATCTTGCTCAGCATATGGTAGGCATTCAAAAAATTCTATTGATTGATAAATCCCATGTAGTGTCACCTTGTCTTTGTCCACATCTCTCAGGCCAATCCCTGGAATGGTGCCTCTCTTGCTGTTACTTCTGACACATCCATGACACATCCAAGCGCTTAGTACAGTGCTCTGCACGTAGTAAGCGCTCAATAAATACGATTGATGATGATCCATGAGTGAAAATAAACAAAAGGGAAATAACTGGAAAAACTGGCCCCAAAACGCTCAGACCAGCAGAGTAGATAGAACAGAAATGGCGGGAGATGCTCAGTGAGACAGTCATTGCTCCTCCAAACTTTACGGGTGGTAGTGTAGATGCTCTGAAACTGAAGACTGCACTGAGAAACTTCCCTGCTTGAAACTGAGGCAGCGGCGAATCAATCAATGGTAGTTACTGAGTGCGTCCTATGTGCAGAACACCATACTAGACCTTGAGAGCGTATAACAGAATTAACGGACACATTTCCTGCTCAGAGCGACTATGAAAGGCTGTTTCTGCCTGGAAAGGGGCCATAAATATTGATTTCATATGTGGATGAAGACTGTAAGCCCCCCCACCCACCCAATGGGACAACCTGATCACCTTGTAACCTCCCCAGCGCTTAATACAGTGCTTTGCACATAGTAAGCGCTTAATAAATGCCATTATTATTATTATTATTATTATTATTATTTCATCCCTTTTACTCGCCAGAGGCCAAGGTAGGCTCTTGAAATACCTGGGTGTCCTGCTAAGTGCTTGGTATGTGGCAAGAGTGGTTTAGCCCTAAAAACGTCTGTGCCAGTTGCTCTGAGCTCCCTGGAGAAAAGGAACTATTTGAATTTCTTGGGTAGTGTTGTTACGCTATCCTGTAATTCTTTGGTTTTTGTTCTCTGTCTCCCCCTTCTAGACTGTGAGCCCACTGTTGAGTAGGGACTGTCTCTACATGTTGCCAACTTGTACTTCCCAAGCGCTTAGTACAGTGCTCTGCACACAGTAAGCACTCAATAAATATGATTGATTGATTGATTTTGCCAATAATTCAAATGGTAATTTTCAACCTTTTACATAGCATTATATTTTCAAAATGTCTCATAATTCTTTTCTGTGTTCTACAGGTACCTGGGAGGCAATTACATTGCAGTGGTCGAGGGTTTAGAAGGATTAGAAGAGCTGAGAGAGCTACATGTTGAAAGTCAACGGCTTCCCCTTGGAGAAAAGCTCCTGTTTGATCCAAGAACTCTTCATTCCCTGGCAGTAAGCCCATGTCTTAGCTTTCTGACAAGTGTTCTGAGTGACATGATTTCAGTTGCAGAGGGAAAGTGTGTGGATGGTTTTCTAAATTTGTTTTTCCATGGGCCAGTTCTGAATCAGGCCTTTGCAACCAAAACCAAGCAAAGGGTTTTGCAATGATTTGACCGATGTGGGGAAACTGTGGTATCCAGGGAAAGCAGGGTTCCACCTAGACTGTGCTGTAAGCTCTAGACTATAGCTAGCCTGTAAGCTCATTGTGAGCAAGGAATGTCACTGTTTATTGTTGTATTGTACTTTCCCAAGTGCTTAGTACAGTGCTCTGCACAGAGTAAGCACTCAATAAATACACCAATGAATGAATAAATGGAGAATTTCACTCCCCTATGTCTAAGCAAAGCAGTTGCTTATCTGGAAGCCAAATGCTTGTCCATTTGCCTCTAGTTCCATGCTGACCTGACCAGACTCTTCCTGGGTTATTCATTTGCATCCTCAGCACTGCATAATAATAATAATAATAATAATAATGGCATTTATTAAGTGCTTACTATGTGCAGAGCACTGTTCTAAGCGCTGGGGAGGTACAAGGTGTTCAGGTTGTCCCACATGGGGCTCACAATCATAATGTGGGCTCACAATCATAATTCCCATTTTACAGATGAGGTAACTGAGGCACAGAGAAGTTAAGTGACTTGCCCAAAGTCACATAGCTGACAATTGGCGGAGCTGGGATTTGAACCCTCTGACTCCAAAGCCCGGGCTCTTTCCACTGAGCCACACTGCATGAGTGGCCAGAGCAGCCTAGGATCCCACAGAGGGTCCCTTTTCTATGACTTTAGGGAGCCAGTAGATACGTCTGCTGTGTGATCTTGGGCAAGTCAATTCACTCTCTGGGCCTTCAGTTCCCTCATCCGTCAAATGGAGATGAAGACCGTGAGCCCCATGTGGGGGACGGACTGTATCCAACCTGATTACCTTGTATCTACCTCAGTGCTTAGAACAGTGCCTGGCACATAGTAAGTGCTTAACAAATACCATATAAAAAAAAACCCAGAAGACAGTCCAAACTATCTTGGACTGGCGACTGGACTGGACAGAACTATCTTGGAGAAAAGGTGATTGGGAAAGAGCCAGAAAAGATTTTGGTGTCTTGGTGGCTTCAGACTAGTTTGCATCCCTGCACTAAACTGCTAAACTGGCATGGAGACCCCCTCATTAATGGGCAAAGATCCAGCAGACCCATGGAGCTTTAGTCATCCCTCAGTAGGCATCTAGGGGAGAAATCATCATCATCATCATCATCATCATCATCAATCGTATTTATTGAGCTCTTACTATGTGCAGAGCACTGTACTAAGCGCTTGGGAAGTACGAATTGGCAACATCTAGAGACAGTCCCTACCCAACAGTGGGCTCACAGTCTAAAAGGGGGAGACAGAGAACAAAACCAAACATAGTAACAAAATAAAATAAATAGAATAGATCTGTACAAGTAAAATAGAGTAATAAATATGTACAAACATATATACATATATACGGGTGCTGTGGGGAAGGGAAGGAGGTAAGATGGGGGGATGGAGGGGGGATCGAGGGGGAGAGGAAGGAAGGGGCTCAGTGTGGGAAGGCCTCCTGGAGGAGGTGAGCTCTCAGTAGGGCCTTGAAGGGAGGAAGAGAGCTAGCCACCCTCAGAAATGCAGTGCTATTGACTGAATCCCAGGAGGTCATGTCCACGTACCTACAGGCCCCATGTTCTTTTTTCCCCTAGAAATGGGGTGATATCTATGGTTCTAGGGAAGTCCTGTTTGACAACTGTGAGGGTCCAAAAAGAACCCATCCAACCAGACAGCATTTTGAGGACCAGGGACCCTTCTAAGGCTCACCCATGTCCGCTTTTCCAGCACTAGTCATAATAATAGTTGTGGCACTCGCTGAGCGCTAATTATGCGCCACGTACAGTACTAAGCACTGGGGTAGATACAAGACTATCAAGTTGGACACAGTCCCCGGCCCACATGGGGTTCACACTCTAAGTAGGAGAGATAATACAGGTGAGGAAACAGGCACAGAATAATTAAGTGACTTGCCCACGGTCACACAGCAGGAAAGTGGCACTGCTGGGATTAGAACCTAGTTGTCCTGACTCTCAGCCCCATGTTCCTTCCACTATGCCACGCTGCTTCTCCAGTAGAGTACTTTGCAATCAATCAATCAATTGTATCTGTGTGCAAAGCACTGTACCAAGCACTAAGGACAGTATTAGAAGGTTGGTAGACATGTTCCCTGCCCACGAGGAGCTTACACACACAGTAAGAGCTTAATAAATACTACGACTACTATTCTTACAACTACTATTACTCAAGGGAAACTGTGGAGATAACCAGAGATGTTGAGCAAAAGTTTTGTAATGGTGGAAATGACATGATTTGAGCTAGTAAAACGTTCAGGTTACAAAAAACAAGTTCTTGTGAACACACTTCTAATGGGAAATGTTTTACACTGATAGATGTCATGTGAAGGGCTCACCCAAATTGAATGGATTAATTTATTAATACTTATTAGGTTTTAAATATTATATTAATATTGTTAAATGTGTTCATTTAAAACTGAAAAACCATAGAGCAAAGCTCTTTTATTCACTTAGTGGCAGACACTGGCAGTCTTAAGTGCTTTAAATTATTAGCTTGTTAAATTATATCTACACTCAAGCATTTATACATATATATATACACACACACAAACACACAGACATACATACGTACAAAATACTCTAAGTGTTGAGTTTTGCTATCAGCTTTCCGAGTATTTTTTTTATGATATTTCTTAAGTGCTTACTATGTGTAAAACACTGTTCTAAGTGCTAGGGTAGGTTCAAGTTAATTAGTTCAGACACAGTCCCTGTCTCACGAGGGGCTCACAGTCTAAGTAGGAGAGAGAATAGGTAATCCCCAGTTTTACAGTTGAGGAAACTGAAATACAAAGAAGTGAAGTGACTTGCCCAAGGTCACCCAGCGAGCAATTGGCAGAGTCGGGATTAGAACCCAGGTCCATCTGACTCTCAGGCCGGTGCTCTCTCCCCTAGGCCATGCTGCTTCTCCTATCACTTACCATTGTTTTCATTGATGGAAGTCATGTATCCTACAAAACCACTTTTTTTTTTTAAGATTTTGTGGTTTGAAGAAATGTCAATGGCTAGGGAACTCCTGCAAGCTGTAAATCCCTGATCAACTACACAAATAAATTTCCATCCCCCAAGCGCTACCAGATGTTTCTCCTTGGGGCAGCTTTTCCCTTTCTGCTGAAGTATAAAAAGCTCTGGGGTTTCTTTTAATGGAGATATTTTATTTCCCTGACATAAACCAGGCATGGCTGTTGATGAGGGTCAGCCAGGAGGCTCAGAAATTGGCATAGTGGGACTATTCTGTGAACATTTCTGTGTAACTGCATTTAATGGTATGCCACTGATACCACTGATTAGCAACTGCATCTCCTATTAAGGATCAGATGCAAATGAAAACATACATGGTTGTCCCCGCTCTGCTCCTTCCTTAAAAGCAGTTCATAATTTCACTTACAGTATTCATAATAATAATATTTGTATGGAATTTGTTGAGCGCGTCCTCTGTGCCAGACACTGCATTAAGCACTAAGGTAGATAGATACAAGCTAATCAGGTTTGTACACAGTCCATGTCCCACATGTGGCTCACTATTAATTCCCATTGTACAGGTAAGGTAACTGAGGCACAGAGACATTAAGTGAATTGCCCGAGGTCACACAGGAGATAAGTGGTGGAGCTGGGATTAGAACCAAGGTCCTTCTGACTCCCAGGCTTGTGCTCTATCAATCAATCAATCGTATTTATTGAGCGCTTACTGTGTGCAGAGCACTGTACTAAGCGCTTGGGAAGTAGCCATTGGACCACACGGCTTCAGCAGAACTAGATCTCACTTAGTATTCTAGTGGCTAAACCTACTTTTAACTCCAAAGCTTCATCATTGTTTTGATATTTATAATAATACCCTATTACTGTTTCTATCCATAATAAATAAATAATGGCCTTTGCTTTTTCTCCTAGTTTCTCTAAAGGGTGAGAAGTGGTTCAGAAATGGCAGGTCTTTTTCCCTTTCTCAAGGACTGCAGCCTCTCACTCAGTTCCCCTCTCCAACACATCTTTTTAACACCAGCCCCTTTTCTAGTTCAGGATTAAACGATTAACAAATGGAATAAGGAATGGAGTGGCATTAGATGAGCAGGAAGGCAGGGCCACCATGGTCACTAGGATTATAAGGACGGACTCCTAATCCAAGTTTCTCTAATGTGCAACTCACTGCACATTGCTGAGCAGAACCCTCAAGCCCTGATCTGAGATTTCTAGAGAGAAATCTGGGAAACATGTTGTTCTCTCCATCCTCATTGTCGGTTTCTGCCTCTCTATAGGGAGGAAACTAAGTTCAGGCAAACCCACATTGGAACAGGTGTGCCGCTGGGCAGAGGCTTCTCGGACAGCACCCCCAGGGGAAAATGCCTGTGTCTTTCCTGAAGTTAAACCCAAAACAGTTTGCATCATTTCTTCCTTTCTATAGGTCCACACTCACACCTAACTTTGGCCCTGAAATCTCATTTGATTAAAAGGAATATTTTCTCTCGGCAAAACTCACACAAATATGTCTGTTATTGTTGTACTGTATTCTCCCAAGCACTTGGTACAGTGCTCTGCTCACAGTAAGCGCTCGATAAATACGACTGAATGAAATCTATTGCCCTTCTCTGCCACTTCCCTGGTTTGTTTCCTTCAGAGAAATCCTTCAATGGCCATCATTTAGCCCTGCAGGGACCTGGAATAAGTCAGGATCTCAACTGACCAAAGGTGTCAGTTGCATAGTCTAGGCATGGGTGTCCCTATTTGAGGAGCGCTGCTGTTGGATTAAGTGAAGATCTAGTGGCAGGGCCAGGGTTGGGAGTAAGGAGGAGATGTGTGTTAGAGATGGACTATCCCAACTCTTGGACCTGCTGGACTGCCAACTTTAATGCTCCTACAGAAAGCCAGGCTTGACTGAGCCAGTGTTGGGAAGAAAACAGGAACAATGAGTGACCACCAAGACTCACTGAAACAGGCCTAGGAACATGAGTTTTGATTCTTAAACCCACATCTGAAAGAATTTTGAAACAGCAGGCATCCTGGCATTTCATTTATCAAATAAGAAGCATAAAAGATGACTGGCAGGATCCAGACATGCTATTCGGAGCTGTCTGAGTGTTCCAAAGCTACTACCTGGATGGATGTTGCCAATGTTGCCAATTTGTACTTCCCAAGCGCTTAGTACAGTGCTCTGCACATAGTAAGCGCTCAATAAATACGACTGATGATGATGATGTTGGAGGTTACACTGTACTCTCGCAAGCATTCACTACAGTGCTCGGCACACCGTAAAGCGCTCAATAAATGATGGACTTTTTCCTTACAGTTATCTGAGTATTCTTTCTCTTGCAGAATTCCCTCTCTATATTAAATATCAGTAACAATAATATTGATGAACTAAAAGACTTGGAGATATTAGAAAACCTTACTCAGCTTATAGCAGTTGACAACCAACTTCAACATATGAAGGTATTGTATAAAAATAATAATTTTTAGGTTTATTATACAAATGAAATCAGAATCGAAAGCCTAAAGGGCCAAAGTAAATGTAGGGATAACTGGATTTACATCAGGCTTAGTGTGCTACAAATAATTTTACAGTGATTTTATGTACAGATTTTATAGCATACTAATGAGATTGTTTTTATTGTTCTTAGTACTGAGTTCATTTGAGGGCAATATTAAAATCTTCCCTTAGAGTTGAGCCCTTGTTTTCCAGGCAGACTACAAAGGAGGAGGAAGGGGAAAAGAGAGAGAGAGAGAGAGAGAAGGAGGTAAAGAGGGGGAAAAGAAAGGAAGTGGGAGGCAGAGAGAGAAATAGGCCAAGAGACTAACAAATGATTAGGGAAAGGAGAAGACTAGGGAAAAATAAGAACATAAAAATCCAGTCTATGCTTTATGGGTTTTGGTTAGTGGATAGTGATACTTCATTAAATTTAGGGTAATGTTTCTTAAAATTATAGTCCATATTCATTTACAGAGTAACTATAAGAAACTCTGCATGGCATTATTTTGTTATATCTAGTTCCACAAAGAGAATAAAGGGAATGCTAAGAGAAAATAAAATTTAGTGGTTGAGTTTCCTCAAATTATTTTTTCTGTTATCCAGACACTAATATTAAAATGAATTCATCTACCGGTGCTCTTGCCATGCAAAGCCAAGAACACTATGAAAGTATAAATATTAATGGACTCCTCTTTACCTCCACAAATAAATTCAGGCTCTTTTCCTCACGTTCAAGTCTCCAAAGCTTTTATATATATAGGATATATAAGTATACATAGTATATATATGCATGTCCTCAATTCCTCCAACTTTTCAACTTGTTCTTTTTGCTCTGCATAGCCTGCCATCTTCCTTTTTCTCCTTCTCCCCTCCTTGTCTTTTTTTTTACTTCATCCAAGGTGCCCCTTTGCCCAAAAGCCATTTCTTCCTAGTAAACTCCCTTTCCTTTTTCAAAGACTTTCTAAAATTCACATTTTCTGAGAAAGCTCAATTGCCTCTCCCTTAAAAAGTAACGAAGAGCCCCCACTTATATAACTCAATGATTTTCTCGTCCCACTTATTTTCTCTATAAACCACATTTTCTGTTGAAAACTGAAAGCCGTTTAAGATAGAAGCAGTGCCTGACCTCTTCTGAATGGTGTGGAATATTTTCTGTGCTTAATAAATTATGAATTAACAAGACAAGGTATAATCATTTTAAATGTACACCAACAGGGCCTAATGAATCACCTACAAGAGTCCCATAGATTTTCGTTAACTGTTTCTCACTTGATAAATGACCCAGAACATGCTCACTCCAGTGTATGTTTACCTAAGAATATACTAATCCCATGTTGAAATATGATTACCCTTTGGATATGCTCTAGTTGTTCACTGCCTTCCTGTCTCTAATAAAGTGTGGTCACTTTCGCAGCTTTCAATAAGCTGTACTAAAGGGACCAGACACTTTTCTGGGCAGTCTCTGTTTGATAAATGATCATGTCATGCTATCACTTAGAGGTCTGCTGCAAAATGCTGAAGAGCAAATTATATTCCACACTCAGGGCTAAGTGCCTGGGTGCCTCAGAAGGCATCGGCAGCACTGGACACAGCATTCTTCACAATTAATGATGGCCATTTATGAACCTGTATTTGACCACTGGGCTACAATCTTTATCGGAAACGTCTAGCTCAACTGCCCTAACTACATCTTCAGGACAGCAATTTGTCACCGCTCTGACGGCCTGTCATAATCTGCCTGGGAAAATCTATAATTTTGCTCTTGTTCCTGACTAAACTGTGAAGAGAATGAATTCATCTTTTTGGGTTCCTTCTTGTCATAATCAATACTGGGCAGAGGCTGAATAAATTAAAAACCAAGACAGTATGAAAGGCTTTGGCAGGCTGATCATCTGTGATTTCTAAATCAAATGCTTAATAACTGCATTGGTAGGTATGTTCTTTTCACCATTTTGAATACAATATGCCACAGAAGAATTTTGGTAACCTGCAACAATCAGGAAAACCTATTGTTTAACGGTTAATAATTTTGGTATTTGTTAGTACAGTGCTTGGCACATGGTAAGTGCCTAAACACTAGGGTAGACACAAAGCAATCAGGTCAGGCACAGTCCCTGCCCCACATGGGGTTCATAATCTAAGGGGGAATGGAAAATATGTACTCAGTCCCCATTTTACAGATGAGGAAATGGAGGCACAGAGAAGTTAAGTAACTTGCTCAAGGACTCACATCAGGCAAGTGGCAGAGCTGAAATCAAAACCCAGGTCCCCAGCCATCCAAGTCAGGTTTTAGGTAGGTCATCATTATATGCCCCAGCTCAGCTTGTTGTGCTTCCAAATTCATTCATTCAATCGTATTTATTGAGCGCTTACTGTGTGCAGAGCACTGTACTAAGCACTTGGGAAGTACAAGTTGGCAACATATAGAGACAGTCCCTACCCAACAGCGGGCTCACAGTCTAGAAGGGGGAGACAGACAACAAAACAAAATTTATGTAGTTAGGTTTGAGGGGGTAGGTGAAGGCTGACACATTCTCCCTCTCCACAGAGAGTTCACATCTCCACGAAGTAGACGGGAGAACCGAACTCAGTGATTAAGTGAATGGGCAGAATTTTTTGCCCTTTAATATTCCCAATTTTTAAAGACAGATTTTAGAGTCATCAATTAGTAAAGGTTTGTTTTAGGCAATTACTCTTTGCCCAGTGTTGTGCTAAGTGTTGGAACAGGCAAATTGGAGACAGTCCCTGGCCTACACGGGATTCACAATCTTTAAGATGGGGACAGGAAGGCTATTATGTCCATTTTACACAGGAGGAAACTGAGGCCCAGAGAGGTTAAGTGACTTCCCCAAGGTTATATGCATACAAAGCGCCGACCGGAGAGTGGAACGCAGGTCTCCTGACTCCCAGGCCATGCTGCAAATCAGCAAAGTACAATCTTGTACAAAGTCGTGACGTGGAACAATCACTGCTAAAAACATAACAACCTAGCTGCTACTGCACAAGAAGAACACTCAGCTTTTTGGCAGAGTTCCCACAGTTGCATATGGGAAAATTTTGGTTGACCACAATAACAGCTGTTTTAAGTGCTGCAACTCTTGATGACTTCATAGCAAAATTCTCAACGCTCAGAAGCCCTACAATCCTGCTTTTCTCTGGTAAAAAAACTGTTTACTTCTGACATCTCTGAGGACAGATGTCAGTGGGCTTTATAGTGGGGCACCGCACCTCAGATTTTTTGCCCTGAGCCAAAGGGAGATTGGCTCACTGCTGCCTTTCATGGGACAGGGGATTAAATACTGGGTGTCTGTAGCTTTTTGTAATTCGTGTGTGCCTGGAGAACAGGAATATTGGGAAGTTGGAAGACAGGGGAAATGTTTTCAGCAATGCCTCAGTTTGCATAAGGAGGATAAAATAGTTTGATCAGAAAATGGAATACCCCCCAGCAGTTTTATCTCGAGAGATCACGCACAGGAGGGCACTACAAAAGCAAGATTTCATCCCTTCTCCCTGCTGGATGCCTACACAAATATTCTTTTCTCGGCGGGGTTTGAGGTCTGCCAGGGCTATTGTCTTGAACGCACAGAGGCATGTTGCCACAGCACTTGGACCGCAAGATTATGTGAGCGCTCCATTTTATCAAACCCTCAGTTACCCGCATCAAGGATCTAAGCACGGACGTGAGATCTTCAATTCCCTCCTCAGTGCCCCAGATGAGTAAAGTGGCAGTGACTCTGCTGGAGGCAGGCATAACCCCAAATGGTAACTGCAGTCCATACAAGAGTCCAACAAACACCAGAGAGACCCCATTTACTTCTACTCTCTTTGTCTAGCCTGAGCTTCCTGTCCTGATAAATAGGTCCAGCTGAGTTTGAAAACATTAGTCATTTTTAGCTTGTAAGATGTAATTCAAATGAAGTCTCTCTGCGCTTTTTGATTTTCTCTTGGCTTTGCGTAGCTGGCCAGAGCTCTCTTCTCTAACTTGCTAATTTCCGCAAAAATTTGCTTGTGGCAGCGTTAGTTGATAAAGAAACGAACTGGAATATGTGATTTCAAATGTTGGATTCAGTCTTAGTGAAATTTTTCCAAACTTGGCAATGCTGACACCAGACTTCAATCAACAGGTCCTCCTCTCCCACCATTTGAGAATACCCCAAATTTTTAACTTGGATTGAATTACAGAAGCTAATTACCAAACTGATGATGTTTATGGAAACATTTTATACTGTTTAAAAAAAAACAGCTAAAGCCAAAACTAAACTGAATGTACTTGTGTAACAGTACTGTACTCTCAATCCTTTTTTAAGCCAAACGTTTGAAAATATAATCAATTTTTGTGTCAAGGAATAACCATCTTAATAAACTCTTTGAACCTTTGTCACACAGGTAGGTATATGTAAAGCGCTGTAATTTTCCTTTTACTTTGGTAATTACAGGATTTGGAGTTCGTATTGAACAAATTGACAAAACTGTGGAAAATGGATCTTAATGGAAATCCTGTTTGCCTCAAACCAAAATATAGGGACAGGCTCATCACCAAGTCCAAATCTCTCGGTAAAACAATTTACATTACCTTCAGAACTTTTTTTTTTCATGCAAAAGACTTTGTTAAGAGTGTTACTGCAATAACATATTAAGCCTGCTCTTCCCCATTAGGAAAGAGTTGACTTCATGCTTATGGAAAGTATTCTCCATGGCTTCCTACAACTTTGGGCAGGGGTAATGCTTGGGCAATGAAGGGCCAGTTCCTCTGCACACTCTTAGGCCACACAGCACCAATTTGGGGATAGGAAAGGGGGTAGGGAGGGCAAACGGAGACCAGAACTGTAGCACCCCCAGCTATCCCAAAATGTCCTGGAGCCAGCCTTTCCAAATGCTGAAAATGTAGTCAGTTTGCAGTAGCTGAAACATGACCCTCTGGTGTAGGTGGACCTAAGTCTGATTCCCTTGAAAAATACTGGAGAAGAGAATGGGGGACAGCTCTTCTCCCCCGCCTGATTCAGACCTCAACATTGCACTGTCCTGAACTGGTCGGGGGACAGCCAAATGATTAATTGTCTTTCACGACCTAGGGTAGTTCTCCAAAATATAAATATGGCATTCATATATCCAGGCTTGATTGGCCATCCAACTTAAACTGAACAAATCGAACATATGAAAATAAAAGTTATACAAATAATTTCTCTTGCTCAGAAATAATTACTGACAGCCAGCTGATTACAGCAGAACGTGTTATATTAAGAGGAAACCCAGGAGTCAAAAATCTGGTCCACAGAAAATTTCCAAAATGATTTGGCATTGTACTGCGCTTTCTGGGACAGAAAGCACTATCAAGGCCATGGGGTGTTTGACACTTGCTTGGAGAGGAATCTCCTTTTACTCAACAGTACCTCCTAGTCCCATCAGAAAATGTTTTCGAGAGTCCCATGTAATTTTCCTGAAAGTTATTACTGCCCGTCCATTTTATAGTAGAGTATGTTAGTACAAAAACATGCTAAAAGCTATCTGCATAGAAGCAACCCAGTACTCACCAGGTATGTCGCTAAATGGGGCCTTTCGTATTTTCACGGGATTTGGAGAGCAATCTAGGGTGAAGAGAAAAGCAATGATTTTGAAAAAAGGATTAGTGTTTGTCCTGGCACTCTGATGCTAAACCAACTTAAATCTCAATTTTTCAGTGGGGAATTTCCCGATGAATACTCGAAGTCCTGGGCACTTTGAAATTTACTTGAAAAAGACGTAGACTATCTGTAAGGAGACTAATTTTTAAGATTACTACCACTATTCACCACATTTATATGGCACTAGACTTTACAAAGAATTACATACATTTTTATGTTATTGAACACAAATAATCCAAATACACTGTTTACCATATATTGAATTGTCTATTCCTTCGCAGTAATAGCTAGTGAGGAGGAAAGCAATTCCACTTTGCCCAAAACAAAAGGACGATAGTCTCCTACTTTAACAAACATTTCAGTAATGAACTTTTCATTTTTAAGAACAATTAACAAATGTAAATCTAAGGTCCCCTGGGGTTCATTAAAACAAGGCTTAGTATATGCTCTGATGTCAATAACGGGTAATACACAGGGGTCTTATTACCAGGTTGCTATTTCTACCTGACAGCAAACAGATGTTTGGAAAAGGAATTAACTGATGTAAATGAACATGAATATTCGTTTCAAAACTTGAGAGGTTCTGTCCCATTAAAAATCATCAAAATGGTTGCTTATAATTACTTTATTTTGCTTTATTAAGGGGATATTTCCACTGAACTGGCCTAGGGATTAGTTGTTAATAATACACTACCATCTGATATATTTCCTCCTGACTTTATACCAATAGTAGAGCAGCTATGAGGGTGATTTTCTTTTCAAATCAATCAGTGGCAAATAAATAGCATTTGACAGATAGAAATCATCATCACTGAGATTTATTGAACGCTCCTCTGTACAGAGAAGTATACTATACCCCTGAAGCTTTCAAACCTACAAGAGACGTAAAAGACTCAATCCCTACCTTCAAGGAATTTACAGTCTATTGGGAGAGAAAGGCAGACACTAATTGCCTTACATATGAGTAGAGAATAAGAGCATTGGTAGAACTGATGGAAACAAAAGCTGCAACTAAAATAGATGAAATATAGAGAGTCACACAAGGTTGAGTGCTAAAGGTGGCTGATGAGACAAGAAGACAGGGAAATGGGGATTAGAAATAATTAATAGCCTCTTTCCTAAGTGCTTGAAAAATAACAAATTGCATATGTAACTCATTTTGTAGATATTTTTGAAAGTGTAATATGATATTTGGCTTTTTTCCCTCTGAAAATAAACAAAGTTAAGCAAAATATGGTAGAAACAAATTTCTGAGCAGTGTAAATTAAGGTATTCTAGAATTTACCAATTAGACTGCTTATGTTATTTATATAATAAAAATATGCTTTCCCCAGGTTCTCTTGATGGGAAAGAAATAAAAGAAATGGAAAGGCAGTTCTTAATGAACTGGAAAGCATCCAAAGATGCCAAGAAAATCAGCAAGAAAAAGAACATGATGAATGAGAGTGCAGCCCATCCAAATTTATGTAAGTGTTCTAATAACTGCATGAAAACGTACCATGTTTTTTTTTTGCAACAAACACATATGTAGTAACAGGAAATATTAAGAAACAAACTTCAAACGTAATTAATTCCAAATACCTACAGGCTTATTTAATTCCATTAGTAAAGCTTTAAACATTTTTTGAATTTCTCAATAGGCATCATCATTATCAAAAACATTTATAGTATCCTGAACCTATCTTAGACATGCTGCTAGTCACTGACTGCAGCACAGATACAACTCCTACTATCTAGGTACTTATAATCACAGGCGATAAAAATACAGTTAAAATCCAAATATTGGCTACCCGACTGACCCGATTTCAAACCAAGGCTACTGCACACAAATCAGAAAATAAAGTTCTAATTGCGCTGCTATCTGGGCAAACCGTATCCAATTTTAATTTACACAAACTTTTCAAGAACCTGCATTAGACAATTTGGAGATCTGTGTAAATGTCATATTTTATAATTAATAATCATCATCATAATACCTGTGGCATTTGATAGGCGCTTATTATGTGCCAGGTGCTGTACTAAGCGCTGAGGTGGATACAAGCAAATCAGGTTAGACAGAGTCCCTTTTTCACGTGGGGCTCCCAGTCTCAATCCTCATTTTACAGATAAGGTAACTGGGGCACAGAGAAGTGATGTTACTTGCCCAAGGCCACACAGCAGACAAGTGGTGGAGCCAAGTTTAGAACCCACGACCTTCCCAGGCCCGTGCTCTATCATTCATTCATTCATTCAATCGTATTTATTGAGTGCTTACTGTCTGCAGAGCACTATACTAAGCGCTTAGTGTATCCACTATGCCATGCCGCTTCCAAGATTTTGGCCCTGTACCCACCATAACTGACCCAACCAGACACCTATTTACCTGACCTACCCCATAACTTTGATGTAAATAACCACTAGTCAAGCTGGGTAAATTGAGGGGAGGGTTGCAGGCCTCTACGGCAACATGAGTTACAGGGGATTGGGGAGGCACTTCAATCTCTCCTGTGGGTTTCTTCTCCCACCAAGACTGATGCTTCTTGAAGCCAGCCTTGAAGGGTAAAGGAATTGTTAGGTTCCACCTGGCCGGCCACCCCTCAGGGTACAATGGCGTGGGCCGGGAGGGAGAGAATAGTGCGATCGGAAGGGCTTTTCTGCCATACGTAAATAGGATCAATATTCAACACAGCAGAAAGCAGGAGAAGTGGTGATGGCCTGAATGATGGACCTCAGTTTGCCAATGACAGTCAGGCCATGCCACATAACCACAGCAATAAACCAAGGCTCCATACCGTCTGTGCAGGTTTCTTTCTTGCAGTACAACTGCACAACTCCAGATGAAGGTGGTAGCAACTGAACTGTGGTGGGAAATATATAGTAGCAATAAGGAAAACCATGTAGAATTTCAAATTCAACCCCCATGCTTCTCCCGACCCTGCCGGTAATACGTGTACACTGATGAATTTAGAAAACCTGCACACCTCTTAATTTTAACTGATAGTGTTTTGTAAAGTATTGCATTGGTGAGTCAACTTCGACTCCTTAAAATAAGTTAAGTAATTTGGAATGTGATTGAAATCTTCCAGTATGCTAGAAAACTATTTTTTACTCTATTTATTTATTTATTTTATTTGTACATATTTATTCTATTAATTTTATTTTGTTAGTATGTTTGGTTTTGTTCTCTGTCTCCCCCTTTTAGACTGTGAGCCCACTGTTGGGTAGGGGCTGTCTCTATATGTTGCCAATTTGTACTTCCCAAGCGCTTAGTACAGTGCTCTGCACATAGTAAGCGCTCAATAAATACGATTGATGATGATGATGATGATAAATGCAAGGGAGTTGTTTTACTCAACCATAAGATTGAGCCCTCAACTTTCCTGTTTGGTTTTCCAAAAACAAAAATATTTTGTTCCCATTCACTTTATTCTAAAATTTGCTGAAGAAATACTTGATTTGGTTTAGTAAAACATATACCCACAGAGAGTGTATACACTAAGTCTAACATTCAGTAAACATTTTGATATACCAGTAACTTGTCATAGCTAACTCACACCTTACGTTTGCAGTTTCAAAAATAAAATACTGTACTTTTGCCTACCTCAGATAACATGGAATCAGACAACCACCTAGTTCCTGTTTATTATGATTCCCCACAGGGGGGTAAATCAAAACTTGTCATTTTTTCCGATACACAAAGACCTCATCAAAACAGAAAAGAATCTCTAAAACAGCCACGAGAAGAAGAAAGTAATAGTGATGTTGTTGAAAAAATAAGGTGTGTTTCCTTCAAATATTTAAATGCTTTTAATCTCTGTCTGCCAAACTATTACAATGTATTATCTTGAGGCTTTAAGTCTTGAGCATCTTGATCATTTTTTCTCATCTAAAATGTATCTATAGATCATATGTTATAAATTATCTATTTATCTTAATGTCCGTCTCCCCCTCTGGGCCGTAAACTCACTGTGGACAGGGAACACGTCTACCAACTCTGCTGAAATGGACTCCGCGACTTGTCTGCTGTGTGACCTTGAGCAAGTCACTTCACTTCTCTGGTCCTCCTCATCTGTAAAAAGGGGATTAAGACTGTGAGCCCTACGTGGGACAAGAACCGTGTCCAACCCGATTAGCTTGTATCTACTCCAGGGCTTAGTACAGTGCTTGACACATAGTAAGCCCTGAACCAATTCCACAAGTATTGTTATTACTAACAGTTAATCACAGCCACGCCAAGGCTTTCTCTAACTGCAGCCTCCCTTCAATAATGGGACCACTAAAGCCACACTGCAGGAGCCAGGGCAAGGAAAAAACCCTGGGGTTTATGGGGTTACCGCCATATTATTCCTCTCTCATCCCACCCTGGCCAGCGGATGAGGAGGAGCCTTCTGTCCAGGTCACTCCTGCTCAAGCCACTCAAACAGTCGGGATGAACCAAAGGGGGCAAGACAAAAGATCGGCGATTTCCACCCGCTGCAACAGTGGGCATCCCACTAGACTACACAGCCGCCGGGCCACTTTTTGGCCAGATCTGTTGGTCACTGCCATGGCAATGGAGATAGATCACTTACACCTGCTACAGCCATAGCCAGTAGATACTGGTCGCATCCAGCAGCGCCGCAATGCTTCCACCCTGTGAGGTATCAGCTCCACAGTGGCTCCAGAGCTCTGACTCCCATCTTGTTATGATGGGATTCCCCAGGCTGCCTCAGCAAATTGGGCGTGGGTGAATAATAATAACTGTGGTATTTGTAAGCACTTACTCTGGGTCCAGCACTGTAGTATGAAGGGTTGGAGTTGATGCAAGATAATCGGGGCTCACAGTCTAAGTAAGAGGAACCCCAGGTACTGAACTTCCATTTTGCAGATGAGGGAACTGAGGCACAAAGAAGCTAAATGACTTGCCCAAGGTCACACAGTAGGCAAGTGGCGAAGCTGGGATTAGGAGCCAGGGCCCAGGCCCGACCTTGCCTCTATTGCACCCACAACAGACACGAGTTCACTGACGTACTTTGCAGCATCACACATGTACATAATTCACATCATCAAGAACACATGCAGTTTTCCACAGGATTATTAAAAACTAACACAGCTGGAACCCATTCCACAACACTGCTCTCTTGGGCTGCTAGGAAATGTCCTGTTTTCTTCATCCAACATCTTAGAACATACTACAGTTATCTTCAGGGCAGATTAGAAAATGTGGAAACTGAGCCCAGCCTATCAAAAGAATAATGTTGCTGAAGTGTACTAACCTAGCAGAAGAAAACAATCAATAAAATAGGCAGACACGATCCCTGCCCACAAGGAGCTCTCAGGCTAGAAGGGGAGACACTAAAATGAATTATAAATGGATATATATAGGAACATAAATGCAAGGCCCCTACATAAGTGTAGGGACCTGACTGTAAGACCTGTGGCTCAGCTGAGAAACAACAGAGTAAGGACAGAGCAAAGACGGTTTTGTTTGGGCACAAAATACCCAGGCCTGGCTCTGTACGCACAAAGTAAAATGAAATTCTGCAATTTATTCCTCCACAAAACGTTTTTTGGGTTTGACTAAAGCAATCACTACAGTTCGCTAATTACTATATAGTTGCCAAAATATTCGAATACTCTCTTTTTGAGCACTACATCTTGACTTACGTTCTAGTCTTGGCTCTTCCACTTTTCTGTTGTGTGGCCTTGGGCAAGTCACTTAATCTCTCTGCGCCTGTTACCTCATTGGTAAAATGGGGATTAAGACTGTGATCCCCATGTGTGAAGTGGACCAACATGGTTAGCTTGTATCCACCCCAGTGCTAAGTACAGTGCCCCCCTAAGTGCTAACAAATACCAATTAAAAAAATAATAATAATAGTTCCCAATTCCCACAATGAATAAAGCTACTCAGTCCTTAATTTGTTAATTATTTGAGAACCTACTGTATGCAGAAAAGTGGACTAAACACATGAGAACACAATGAAATTAACCCATCAGTCTCTGCTCTCAACAAATTTACAATCCCCTGGCCCTCTGTAGACTTTGCAGGTTTAAGCAGGGTAGAGACAATTTCTAACCCACTTTGCTGGATATCAATTAATAGTGACCCTATGTCTGTGCACAAATCTGGCCTTGAATCTCCATTTTAGTTTGTGTCAAGGCCATAGGCATGCCAGGTAATGCACAGAAATTCTAGTTTATCAACTTGGTTCTGGATACTCAAATAGAGGTGAATGCTGTCCTACGGGTATTTTTAATTAAAGATTAGGTCAAAGCTGTCCTTTATTTTAAAGGATGATTTTGAACAAAAGCCTTGAATGTTCAATTAAAATGCTATAGAGCATAAAATCAAGCAATAAATGATACAAACTATTGGTCCTTTCAGCATTTGTCAAAGTAAATTGTTTTGACAGACATTTCCTCTGTTTTCAAATAAGCTAGGAGATGTTTGACCCATAGTAATTTTAAAATAGACATTGAATACCTTTAAGTACAACATATATGTTCCACAGAGAATTGTATGTAACCTGTGTATGAAAAAAGCTAATTGTTTCTTGATTATTTAACTATGCCTTTGAGAAAATAAGCAAAATTAATAGAGTCAATCCATCTCTGTGTTAATGTGAAAATAACTTTCTGGTTGGATTAAAATGCGGCTTTAACATACGTAAGGAAATGTGAATTCCTCGATCATGAAATTCAAAGTAAATAATTATTAAATCATTATCTAAGTATTTTAAAGAAAGCTAATAGCTTCCAGCTATTTCATGAGTAAAGTTCTAAAGTTCACATTGTGAACTTACTAATCGGCAGTAAATAGTGGCTGTCTACACTTCCATACAGTTCATTTCTGGGGGAAAAAAAAAAATCCTCGTAACCAAGAGTCTCCTCTACGAACTGAAAAATATTTCATTATTATTTTTATTTAGGTGGCCCTCTAAAACATTTTTATATGATGCTCATTTATTAATGCAGAAATAGCTTTTTACTCAATTTGAAGTATTTTAAACTGTCCCTCATCACATCTGATGGGCAACAAATAACCCATGCCATTAAATACGACATTCATGAATATTATCATATTTCACATATATAGCATGCCTTTAGAAAATCTGGTTCTACCCGTTATATTTTTGTTACTAGTTATGAATTCAGAGCATAAAATTAGCAATCATTTCATTAAGAGAACTGTCACTGACAGATACTATACTGACCCAATAATCAGTTTAAATTCATTAAAACCCATTATTTTTGTTACTAGTTATGAATTCAAAGCATAAAATTAGCAATCATTTCATTGAGAACTGTCACTGACAGATACTATACTGACCCAATAATCAGTTTAAATTCATTAAAACCCATTATAAAAGTTGGTGGCAAAATTAAGAAGCATTTGCTTCTGAAGATTAGGAAATTAGTGAGGAGCCTCTTTATGAGTGCACAGATGTTCCTCTGTCTAAATAACAGTAAATGTCAAGAGGTCCATTTTTTTCTACACAGAAATAAATTTCTATTTTAAAGACTCCTTTTCTTAGCTTTAGAGCACTCATTCTCAAAGAAAATTTTGCTGAGGCTTTTCAGGTGTCCACAACAACATTTTGGTAGGTTTATAGAATTATAAAATTCTTTATAGAGTTGGATTAATAATGAAAAACTAGAAGAAAGCCACAGGCCTATATGGATGGCATTTTATAAAACACTGACTGTGTGTCACAACTGTCACTCTCTGCCTGCCTCTGAATCTTCTTCTGTCACCATTTGTGTGTCTGTCTTTGGGACATCTCTATCAATCTCTGTCAACACAGAAATCCTCTGGTGATGCCATTTAAGAAATATTGCTTCAAACTCCCAGGAGCTAATTATTCCGACAAGACAGTAAAGTGAACCCAAACAAGAGTTTGCCTGATCTCCTGTCTCAAAAGAATCCTCTTTAATTTGGAGGGGAAAAAGGAGAAAAATTACAAAAGAGATTTAAGGCACAACACTGATCACTTGACCAGTGGAGTAGTTTCCAGGGCTCTTGGTTTTTGGCATTAAGGTAACACCTATATAGCTCAATCCGTAACCTCAAACTAACTGTGAGAAAAAAAAGAGATAATATTATATAGCTACCTCCCATAAATAGTTATACCCTTAATCATTTAATGCTAACAAAATTGTCCGATATCAGGGTTAGTTTTATGGTTGAAGTAAACAAACACTAATGAAATAACATTTCCAGCATTACAAGGTCAGGTCATTTCTCCAAGAGCGACTTATCTAAAACACTTTCTTCAGGTATCAATATTAGGGTAAAGGAATACCATGTTCTGGAAGAAGAAAGTCACGTTTTACATAAGAAAACCCCTCAACTGGTCGCTGGAAGAAAAGTTACAGTCAGAATGATGACTGAAACCAGTTAATTTCCTTAGCGCAAATTTTAGCAGTAAACAGTTTAAGTTTATAAAAGATCCTTCATGAGAGCTGACTATAGAACATATCCTAGTGACATGAATAAAAAAAGAAGTTATTGCTAATGCACAGTTAGCCTTGGGATTAGCTAGGGGTGAGGTTCAGGGACACCAGCTGCGGTGAAAGTGCCTGCCAAGCTCAAGTGTGCAGGCTCTAGGTCCAGAAATCTTCACACCCCCTCCCATCCCCATAATACTTAACGTACATATCTATAATTGATTTACTTAAATTAATGTCTGTCTCCCTCCCTAGACTGTAAACTCATTGCAGGAAGGGACTGTGTCTGTTTACTGTTGTACTGTACTCTCCCAAGCGCTTAGTACAGTGTTCTGCACACAGTAAGCGCTCAATAACCTTGAGCTTAGAACAGCGCTTCACACATAGTAAGCGCTTAACAAATACCATCATTATTATTATTAATAGGAATAAACTCCAACGCCCACCCAAAAATAACCTATGAGCTTCTAAGAATAATCATAATCAGAGTATTTATTAAGCACTTCCTTTATGCAAAATAACCAGATCAGAAAAATCCTTGCTTTATACTGGGCTCAGAGACTAAGATGTAGGAAAAGTAGGTTAAATTATTACACCTTGAGACCATCCTTAAAGAAGTGAATGTACCTCTTTCTAGACAAACTATAATTTACCTTTTTTTGCATCCTTTTTACCTTCACGAATCATTATCTGACTTAACAAAACTCCTTCTTTTATCAATGCAGAAATCTAATTCTGAAGACCCCACAAAGTTCACTGCCAAGAAATGACATATCTGAACCTCACCTCATCCATAAGACATCGTTCTAACTTCTGTGATTGCTGCATCTTCTCTTTACCCGAAAGATTTCCCACTACAGGAAAAGTGAAACCCACTCCACTAAAACCCATCATTTCCCTTCGCCACACTGCCAGACGTAGCAGATTGTAATGTACTTTAAGCTTCCTATAATTTGGATTCTTTTTAATTAAAACTCTGTGTTGTGTAACGGAATTTCGAATCTAGGGAACATACAGCCTTCCTTGATACTCCTAGTTGAATAATGGTGGTGTCGTGGCTTTGATGTTTGTAAGATTGGACTATTTCTCGTCATTGCCGTGTTCAACTTTTTGACCCAACTTTGAGTAATAAAGATAGGCGGAGTAGCTGGGGGTGAGGGGGAGGGCATTAGCGTTTGTTTACTTCAACCATAAAACTAACCCTTATATCATTTTGTTAGCATTAAATGATTAAGGGCATAACTATGGGAGGTGGCTATATAGTATTATCTCATTTTTTTTCTCACAGTTAGTCATTGCCATGTTCAACTTTTTGACCCAACTTTAAGTAATGAAGATAGGGGGTCGAATGTCTTCTTAACAACCGGGAAGGGTGGTTTGTGTTGTCACCTTTCTGGGGCCTGGCTGGCAGTTGGATGACGGGTCCCGTTGCCTCCCGGCCCACCAGGGTTGTGTTTCTTTTTTGCATTTTTGCGTGTGATTAGATTCAAGGGTCGGTTTCTTTACCTTTTCGCCTATTTCTCGGGGCCACGCTTCTTCTCTGCCGCGAAAACCGCCCGAAACGGAGTCCCCCCGCAATTCCAGGGCTTTCGCAGGGGATCCGAAGGCGCTCAGAACTCGCACCTGGAGGGAAACTAATTGAGCGCCCCGGGGGGCTACGGGAAAGGGAGGGCCGGGGGCGGGGCCCCGAGGGGCGGAGCGGGCCGAGCCGAGGAATAATAATAATAATAATAATAATGGCATTTGTTAAGTGCTTACGATGTGCAAAGCACTGTTCTAAGCGCTGGGGGGACACAAGGTGATCAGGTTGTCCCACGGGGGGCTCACAGTCTTAATCTCCATTGTACAGATGGGTAACTGAGGCCCAGAGAAGTGAACATTCATTCATTCAATCGTATTTATTAAGCGCTTGCTGTGTGCAGACTACTGTTGAAGCAGCGTGGTTCAGTGGAAAGAGCCCGGGCTTTGGAGTCAGAGGGCATGGGTTCAAATCCCGACTCCGCCGACTGTCAGCTGGGTGACTTTGGGCAAGTCACTTAACTTCTCGGGGCCTGTTACCTCATCTGTAAAATGGGGATAACAATAATAATAATAATGATGATGGCGGCATTTGTTACGCCCTTACTATGTGCAAAGCACTGCTCTAAGCGCAGGGGGGGATACAGTGTGATCAAGTTGTCCCACGTGGGGCACACAGTCTTAATCCCCATTTTTACAGATGAGGTAACTGAGGCTCAGAGAAGTTAAGTCACACAGGTCACACAGCAGATTTGTGGTGGAGTCGGGATTCGAACCCATGACCTCTGACTCCAAAGCCCGTGCTCTTTCCACTGAGCCACGCTGAGCCCACCGTGGGACAACCTGATCACCTTGTAACCTCCCCAGCGCTTAGAACAGTGCTTTGCACGTAGTAAACGCTTAACAAATATTATTATTATTATTATTATTATTATTATTATTATTATTATTATTATTATTATTATTACTAAGCGCTTGGGAAGTACAAGTTGGCAACATATGGGGCCGGTCCCTACCCAACAGCGGGCTCACAGTCTAGAAGGGGGACTTGCCCAAGGTGACACAGTGGACAAGTGGCGGAGTCTTTTAGACTGTGAGCCCACTGTTGGGTAGGGACTGTCTCTCTATGTTGCCAACTTGTCCTTCCCAAGCGCTTAGTACAGTGCTCTGCACACGGTAAGCGCTCAATAAATACGATTGATTGAGTCGGGATTAGAACCCACGACCTCTGACTCCCAAGCGTGGGCTCTACCCACTGAGCCACGCTGCTTCACCAGGGCCTCGAGCGGCCACCGAGGGAACGGAGCGGGCCCCGCCGGGTCTTGGACCCCGCTACAGGAGGGATGGACGGAGAAGCAGCGTGGGTCAGTGGAAAGAGCACGGGCTTGGGAGTCAGAGGTCATGGGTTCGAATCCCGACTCCGCCACTTATCGGCTGTGTGACTTTGGGCAAGTCACGTATCTTCTCAGTTACCTCACCTGTAAAATCATCATCATCATCAATCGTATTTATTGAGCGCTTACTATGTGCAGAGCACTGTACTACACGCTTGGGAAGTACAAACTGGCAACATATAGAGACAGTCCCTACCCGACAGTGGGCTCCCAGTCTAAAAGGGGGAGACAGAGAACCAAACCAAACATACTAACAAAATAAAATAAATAGAAAAGATATGTACAAGTAAAATAAACAAATAACTAGAGTAATAAACATATATACATATATACAGGTGCTGTGGGGAAGGGAAGGAGGTAAGATGGGAATTGTGAGCCCCCCGTGGGACAACCTGATCACCTTGTATCCCCCCCCCAGCGCTTAGAACAGTGCTTTGCACATGGTAAGCGCTTAATAAATGCCATCATCATGGACGGCAGGAGGGATGGATGGATGGAGAGGAAGGGGTTGGGAGTGCTTTGCCGTTGGGGGGACGGGCCTCCTCCCTCCCCCGGGCCCCGAGGGCACGGAGGGGGCGGCGTGGGGGGGATCTGAGGGGCCGAGCCCGTCCCCCGCAGTTTGATTAATGACCCTCCGGCCGGGGAGAGAGGGGCGGGTCGCTCAGGTGGGCTCCTGGCTAACTCCACGGACTCACCATTAGACTGGCAGGCGGAGAGACGGACGGACAGGCAGACGTCGCCGCCCCGGCCGGTACCACCCGCTCCAAGGGCTTTATAAAGGGGCCAGAGGCGCCGTGTGGACATTTGTAAGAGGCCAGAGGCCGACGGACATAGACGGACTGACCCCCTCCGGGCGCCGGCTCCTCTTTTCTTTCCCTCTGCAGGTGTCGCCGGCCGCAGGACCAGGTGAGGGTCCCGCCCCCCGGAGCAGAGCGGGGCGGTGGTGGGGGGATCTGGGCGGTCAGCAGCAGCTCCCGGGGGGGCCGCCGGTGGGTCACCCCGCCCCGGGGCCACAGCCTCCTCCCGGCGGAGCGCGGGGACCAAGGCACACGAGCAAGGACAGAAAGAAACGTCGGGCGCGGGGCTGGGGCGGAGGACACGGACCGGGAGGAACGGCGCATCGAGGCGACAGCAGCGCCCAGACGGTTGCATTCGCATTAGAGAAGCAGCGTGGCTCGGTGGGAGAGAGGGCTTTGGAGTCTGAAGTCATGGGTTCAAATCCCGGCTCCGCCACCTGTCAGCTGTGTGACTTTGGATAAGTCACTTCAGTTCCCTCATCTGCAAAATGGGGATGAAGACTGTGAGCCCCACGTGGGACAACCTCATCACCTTGGATCCTCCCGGCGCTTAGGACAGTGGTTTGCACATAGCAAGCGCTTAATAAATGCCATCATTATTATTATTATTTGGGCATTTAAGCCCTTAATACGGGGCTCTGCACACAGTAAGCGCTCAGTAAATCCAATTTGGGCGGAATCCCCCGACTGGGGATGGGGACCCCGCGGTTGAGGATGATTCCCTCCCGCCCCCGATTTCCTGGGACTGTTGCGTTTAAAAAGTCCGTCAGGCGCTCGACCCCTTGGGTCCCTCGCCCTAAGGAACGGATAATGATCATCATGATATTCGTTAATAGCTTACTATGTGCCAAGCACTGTTCTGAGCGCTGGCGGTAGATGCAAAGTAATCGAGTTGTCCCACGTGGAGGGGGGGGGCCTCCCGGCCTCCACCCCCATTTTCCAGATGAGGTGAGTGAGGCACTGAGGAGTGAAGTGGCTCGCCCAAGGATTGGAATAATGATGGTATTTATTAAGCGCTTACTATGTGCAAAGCGCTGTTCTAAGAGCTGGCGGGGGCTGCAAGAGAAACGTGGTGGTTTAGTAGCAAGAGCCCGGGCTTGGGAGTCAGAGGTCGTAGGTTCTAATCCCGCTCCGCCACTTACCAGCTGTGTGACTTGGGGCAAGTCGTCTCTTTTAGACTGTGAGCCCACTGTTGGATAGGGACTGTCTCTATATGTTGCCAACTTGTACTTCCCAAGCGCTTAGTACAGTGCTCTGCACACAGTAAGCGCTCAATAAATACGATTGATTGACTGGTGGGCCTCAGTGACCTCACCTGTAAAATGGGGGTGAAGACTGTGAGCCCCACGTGGGACAACCTGATGACCTTGTGTCCTCCCCAGCGCTTAGAACAGCGCTTGGCGCATCATCATCATCATCAATCGTATTTATTGAGCGCTTACTATGTGCAGAGCACTGTACTAAGCGCTTGGGAAGTACCAATTGGCAACATATAGAGACAGTCCCTACCCAACAGTGGGCTCACAGTCTAAAAGGGGGAGACAGAGAACAAAACCAAACATACTAACAAAATAAAATAAATAGAATAGATATGTGCAAATAAATAAATAGAGTAAAAAATATGTACAAACATATATACATAGATACAGGCGCATAGTAAGCCCTTAACAAATACCAACATTATTACAGGGTGATGAGGATGTCCCATGGTGGGGGGTGCTCACAGTCTTAATCCCCATTTTACAGATAATAATAATAATAATAATGGCATTTGTTAAGCAATTACCATGTGCAAAGCACTGTTCTAAGCGCTGGGGGGGATACAAGGCGATGAGGTTGTCCCACATGGGGCTCACAGTTTTAATCCCCATTTTACAGATGAGGTAACTGAGGCTCAGGAAAGTGAAGTGACTTGGCCAAGGTCGCACAGAGAAGTGACTTGCCCCAAGTCACACGGCCATGACCGCGGACTCCAAAGGCTCTTTCCCGTCTTGGAAGCCTTGTCGCGTGATGGCCAAGCCCGCTCTTTGTGCAGGGAGGGAGGCGAGCGTGTGGTTTGTGTTTGTGTTTTGCAGGAGGCCCTCCCCCGGGGCCCGCGGTCCATGGACGGTGGCGGCGGCGTTGGGCCCGGGAGCAGGCGCCTGCCCAGCCCCGAGCGCGGCGGGCCGGGGGCCGGGGGTCCCGGGGGTCCCGGGGGTCCGGTGGCCGGGGGTCCGGCGCCCAGGGCCCCGGGGGCGGGGCGGCCGGCGGCGGCCAACGCGGCCCGGGAGCGCAGCCGGGTGCAGACCCTGCGGCACGCCTTCCTGGAGCTGCAGAGGACCCTGCCGTCCGTCCCGCCGGACACCAAGCTGTCCAAGCTGGACGTGCTGCTGCTGGCCACCACCTACATCGCGCACCTCACCCGCAGCCTGCAGGACCACGACGACCCCAATTTGGCGACCCCGGTGGAGCCGGGACCGGGCGCCCTGCGCGCCCACGGCTACCTCCACCCCGTCAAGGTGGGTCCGGGGATCCAACCGTGCCGCCCACTGGAGGGAATAATAAGGATGGTATTTGTTAAGCGCTTACTATGTGCAAAGCAGTGTGTACCCGGCCCGCGGCTTCCAAACGCAAACGTTTGCCGGCCACGGGAGGGAATAATAAGGATGGTATTTGTTAAGCTCTTACTATGTGCAAAGCAGTGTGCACCCGGGCCCGTTGGGCCCCTGCCCGCGGCTTCCAAACCCAAACGTTTGCCGGCCACGGGAGGGAAGAATAAGGATGGTATTTGTTAAGCGCTTACTATGTGCAAAGCACTGTGCACCCGGCTCGTCGGGCCTACGGGGGCCGCACCCGGCCTGCGGCTTCCAAACCCAAACGTTTGCCGTCCACGGGAGGGAAGAATAAGGATGGTATTTGTTAAGCGCTTACTATGTGCAAAGCACTGTGCACCCGGGCCCGTCGGGCCTACGGGGCCCGCACCCGGCCCGCGGCTTCCAAACCCAAACGTTTGCCGGCCACGGGAGGGAATAATAAGGAGCGTGGCTCGGTGGAAAGAGCACGGGCTTTGGAGTCAGAGGTCATCATCATCATCAATCGTATTTATTGAGCGCTTACTATGTGCAGAGCACTGTACTAAGCGCTTGGGAAGTACAAGTTGGCAACATATAGAGACAGTCCCTACCCAGCAGTGGGCTCACAGTCTAAAAGGTCATGGGTTCGAATCCCGACTCTGCCACATGCCTGCTGTGTGACCTTGGGCAAGTCCCTTCACTTCCCTGAGCCTCAGTGACCTCATCTGTAAAATGGGGATCAATCGTATTTATTGAGCGCTTACTGTGTGCAGAGCACTGTACTAAGCGCTTGCACTGTACTAAGCGCTTATGAAGACTGTGAGCCCCACGTGGGACAACCTGATCACCTTGTATCCCCCAGCGCTTAGAACAGTACTCTGCACATAGTAAGCGCTTAACAAATGCCATTATTATTATTAAGGATGGTATCTGTTAAGCGCTTACTATGTTCAAAGCAGTCTGCACCCGGGCCCATCGGGCCTACGGGGGCCGCACCCGGACCCGCGGCTTCCAAACCCAAACGTTTGCCGGCTACGGGAGGGAATAATAAGGATGGTATTTGTTAAGCGCTTACTATGTGCAAAGCAGTGTGCACCCGGCCCGCGGCTTCCAAACCCAAACGTTTGCCGGCCACGGGAGGGAATAATAATAATAATAATAATAATGACATTTATTAAGCGCTTACTATGTGCAAAGCACTGTTCTAAGCGCTGGAGAGGTTACAAGGTGATCAGGTTGTCCCACTGGGGGCTCACAGTCCTAATCCCCACTTTACAGAGGAGGTAACTGAGGCGCAGAGAAGTTAAGTGACTTGCCCAAAGTCACACAACTGACAAGTGGCGGAGGCGGGATTCGAACCCATTACCTCTGACTCCAAAGCCCGGGCTCTTTCCACTGAGCCACGCTGCTTCAATAATAAGGATGGTATTTGTTAAGCGCTTACTACGTGCAAAGCAGTGTTCTAAGCGCTGGGGGAATACAAGGTGAGGGAAGGTGTCTCTTTACCGTGCCCTCTCCCCAGAGGTTAGTACAGTGTTCCGCACACAGAAAGCGCTCCATAGATCATTGTTATTGTAGTATTGGTTAAGCGCTTACTAGCGTGGCTCAGTCTCCCCCTTCTAGACTGTGAGCCCAGTGTTGGGTGGGGACTGTCTCTATATGTTGCCATCTTGTACTTCCCAAGCGCTTAGTACAGCGCTCTGCACACAGTAAGCGCTCAATAAATACGATTGAATGAATGAATGAAAGAGCCCGGGCTTGAGAGTCAGAGGTCGTGGGTTCCAATCCCTGCTCCGCCACTTGTCAGCTGTGTGACCTTGGGTAAGCCACTTCTCTGTGCCTCAGTTACCTCATCTGTAAAATGGGGATTAAGATTGTGAGCCCCACGTGGGACAACCTCATCACCTTGTCTCCCCCCGGCGCTTAGAACAGTGATTTGCGCATAGTGAGCGCTTAACAAATACCACTAATATTATTATTATGTTCCCGGCACTGTTTTAAGCGATAAATATGAACGAACGAACGAACCCCGGCCGGCTTTCTTTTCCAACCCTTGTACCCTGTCCCCAGCCGTCATTCAATCGCATTTATTGAGAGCTTACTGTGTGCAGAGCACTGGACTAAGCGCTTGGAAAGTACAATTCGGCAACAGGCAGAGACAATCCCAACCCTACAGCGGGCTCACGGTCGGCTCGGAGGGTTTCCTACCTTCATGCATTTGTTCGTTATAAAGTTGCCTTCTTTTCTCCGCCTCTGTCCTGGTCACTGCCCAGCCAACTCTCGGTAGTTTCCCGTCTAACGCCTCCACTTTAATTCGTTCATTCAGTCAGTCGTATTTATTGAGCGCTTCCTGTGTGCAGGGCACTGGACTAAACGCTTGGAAAGTATAGTTCGGCAACATAGAGAGGAGAGGCAACCCCTGCCCACATCGGGTGCGTGTCGGTGACCTGTCGGCTCGCACGCTTTCCTGGCAAATTCCTTAAAAAGAAGAAGTGTGGTATGATAGATGAGAACAGTGCTTGGCACATTACAGTAACCGCGTAATAAATACCATCAACATCATATAATGTGCCCAAATACACGGCGAGGAAGTGCCCCCGGTAAACCGAATTTGGAAGGCAATTCCCCCATCATTAGGCTTGGTTTTTACCGGATCGTACTAGGGGAAAAATGAGTATTCAGTTCGGATGCCCGGTGGGATTTCCACTTGGTACAAATTAAATGGGCATTTCGTTCCCAGGACTCCGGACCCTAGTAGCTGATTAGGTCTTTTAAAATGCAGATGTGTCCAGACGAACAGGTAAGTTTTAGGCGTTGAGGATTTAGCAGCTCACTGTTAAAAGGGAAGAGTTTAGAAGGGAAAAAAAATAAATCAGATACGTACTACATTCGTAAACGGGAAAGTGCTGCCGTAAATTTAAAAAAATGATTCAATTGCGCGGACGTGCCAAGCACCTTCTTTACAATTTAAGGGGACTAAACTAGTTTTCTGTTGTGATTAACAGAATCGGGGAACCAAACCATTTTTACTAGCTCTGTCTTCAGTGACACTAACGGAGAAATTGACCGACTTGACTATATTTTTAATTTCTTCTTTAAGATCTTGGGCCTCCACTTTTTGTTTTGAGTGTAGACTGGAGCGGGGGTCCCCAACAATCAGTTTGGTTTATAATAAAGCCTTGAATTTGTATAACATTTTTAGTTTTTTAAAGCACTTTCCCATCAGTTATCCTGACAACGGGAAAAATAGTTGTGAAATACGAAGCGGTCGACCAGAAAACCTAAAAATGCAGGTAAACAGCGACGGTACACCTTGCCCCAAGCAAATCCACCACTTGAATAACCATGGGACTCACTTCTAAGAATTTACAAACTAAATGAAAGTATAAGTCTTCAGATACAGTTGTAGGTGTAATATTGAAAATGAATGTGGTGAACTTGAATTCAGAAATGAAGTTTAGGTGACAAAACGTAAAATTGAATTATGACTAATAAAAAATCCATAGATTTGTGACGTTGCTCTAACATTTTTAATCGTTTTAGGAATATTGAACAAGTTTGTATTGACCAGTTTCAGCTCTTTGCTGAAGGAAAGTGTTTGACATTCTCATTCCCGCAAAATTTAGCCAAGTTGAATAGGAGTCTGTGCGTTATAAATTTTCTATATTGCAGGCAGGGGTAACTGCCATTTTTCTGCAAGTATGGTTCAAAAATCAGTATGGATGAGAGTTAACTATTGAATAATTTCACAAGCTATAGAATTTGTAGCTTGAATTCCTTTTTCTGTGATTCATTTTTTTTCAGAAACACACTGATTTGGGTTTTTTTTGTGTGGAAGAAACTCCTATTCTTTGTGCTCTACAAAATTTTGTAAAGCCCCAAGTCTTTATCTCCATTTACTTTGTCTTACAATTTGAAGGGAATCTACAGTAAAAGAGTATAAAATAAAGCACTAAGAAATAGAACCGGACAAGTATTGAAACATAATAAATCCATTTGAAAATTATTTAAAGAGTAATCACACAAGGGAACCCACAAAAAATATGCAATTAGGAACTCTGAGTACATTTTGAAATGACTGGATAGGAATATTTCCTTCCTCTAGTTTGTTTAACATTGAGCACGCTATACCCTTAGCTTTCAAGCCGTAAGTATTGAGCTTGATTCTCCCATGTTTTGAAGGGCGGATTAAGTTCAGCTCTGCAGGATTGCCTAGAGCTAAGTGACATAAACACACATAAATCACCACTACATTCCAGTTCAAGACACCTTGTCCCTTAGAAACCTATACGGCTGAACTTATTCGCCCTTCAAATAAAAACAAGGTAAACTCAATAAATAGTATTAGTTGTTAGAATGTGATTAATGAGTTGTAGCCTATCATTTAGTATTAATAAACCCTTTCAAAAGTGCTGAAAACTGTAATAAAAAGGAATTGTGACATTTTAATGCTGGATACCAGATCATTTAAGAGAAATAATAAAAATTTGTATAATAGAGCATTTTAAAATCATTGCTGATGGTTTTATGAATTAGGTATTTTGAAGCATACTGGTAATTTAATGGAACTTTTAAAAATTGCATTGTCTCATTTGGAGTTTAGATCATTTTACATGAACAGTAGCAGAAGAAAAAATGTTTTAGGAATTTTTAAACTAGATTTAGTGAAAGCATATAAGACACTTTATAGAATATGTCATGGATTTAGATTAAAGTCAATTTTAAAATTAATTACTGATTTAATAGATAGTCTTGCAGGCTATTAGTACTTTCAGAAGATGATTAATTTAAAATATATTTCAAAAATCTCTAAAAGGAATAACAGATTTTCTATTTTCATGTTAATTTCTTGTTAAAGCTAGGTGTATGAGGTAGTCACATGATTATGACTTAATTTATTAAAATTCTCAAAAGCACAGATTGAAAATTTAGGGGAGGAATTTGGTATAGCAATTCAGTAGAGCAAATTTTAGTTCGGAACTATAGCAGAGGATTGAAAAATGGACAGTTGAAATTCCTTATCTGCATTATTCAGGCTTTGGAGAATGTCATTTAACCATTCTCTAGCTCCATTTACCCACTTAAAATTGGAAGAAAGCATTCTGGTTATAAATATCAAGGCCTGTAAAATCATTTTTGACATAAAATCATTGTGGGGAAAATGCTAAATACTATCCATTAGATGCCTTTTTTTCCCTTAATAAATGGGTTTGGTCAATCTAGAGTCTAAAAATACATTCAGCAGATAAATTGGATCTATACAGTGGGTTAGACCATTAAAAACTGCTTGATTTGAAGTGCCTTGAGCACAAAAATTACCTCTAGAATATTCCTCATTTACATTGGATTTTGTTATGATGACAAAATTAACCTATGAACTGTAGTGAGCATCACTATTTATACGTATAAATGTTCCACCTTTCACATAAAATGAAAAATGTAACCCTTGTTTCTACTCACCAAACATAATTATTTGAATTTACTATTATTCCATTTCATTGAAGTTTGTCTGCAAAGGGTTTTCTAATGGGAAAAAAAACTTTAGTATATAGCCTTGTTTGCAAAATCAGAGTTCTTTTCACTATTACAATTTTACAGAGGAAATTAAGAAATGACTTGGCCAAGTTTACTCAATCCCTGGCACTTCTAACTTAACATGTGGTAAATGTTACCATCCAAGATTGTAAGCAAGTTCCTAGGAGTGGACAAGGCATTTATGGAACCAAGGATAAAACTAGTGCATTTAATGGCTCTAAATAGTAAATTTTCAATATGGTCCGGGCAGTAGTTCCCGTGTTTACAGGTTGAGAGAATCTGACTAGGTGGCCTGGGATCTTGTAGTTCTCTACTTCATACAGTGGCTTTTCCTCCCTCTCATCAGACCAAAGGTAAATCGAGTGTGGCCATACAATAGTAGCAGCATCATTGATGCAGCCTATTTAGCACTCTTGAAATTTTGAAATAAAGATTTGCAGATTTTTCCTTCAGTGATTTAGTGTAAGGAAAGTGGCCGTATGCCTAATTAACAATCCATCTGTTGGTTATGGATAAACTGTGTTAAATTGGAGTAAACAATGTGGGGTTTTTTCTGAAATGTATGATTTTTCTGCATAAAGTATTACTTCATTTCCTATATTTAGAACTCTGTGTGTGTGCGTGTATAATCTCAAAGAACGCAGAATTCAGTGTTCCTTTACAGGGCCCGAACAGCATGAGGATAATGCTATCAATGAACGAGGTGGAGATATAATGGTCATATTTTTGTGTACCCCATTTATTGCAACATAACCAATGTCCTCAAGGGAGAGTGAGATATACTGAATTTAAGAACTTGGGAAGAAAATTAAGTGATATGCATAGAGCTGATACTCTAATGGGGAAGCAGTCAAGAATTTAAGAGTAATTTAATTGAACAGTCAAATAACAGCATACGCATAAGTGCTGAAGTGATTCTACATAAGGGAAAGAATTGTAATAGGTATAAATAAGTACAAAAATGCTAATGTTTTTATGTTTATCATCACTTACCTTTGGCAGCCAAATACCCAGTTTTGGAGATTATTCTAGCACCAGTGTGAATAGCCTTTTAATGACAAAGGTGGATCTGGAAAGACAAACCTTAATGTAAAATTGAGAGCAACGCTGGCCATAGTCTACATTTTCGTGATGGAAAGGGAAAGTTTCCATGAATGACTATTTTTAAAATGTATAAGAATGACATTCTTCTCTTGGACTTAGATTTAAAATGAAAAAAAGGTAATCATAGCTATATGTACCTTAGAGAGAGACTGAGAGCAGTTGAGTCTCACAACAGTGACGAAAAAAAGCAAATATCTATGACAGGATCCACTGAGCTGTGCATCCTTCTGATTGTTGCATGTGATTTGATATATTTATTTGAACAAAATAATCTCAGGCCAAATTAAATATGTTTAAAATGCTAACTGAAGTTTTTGTTTGAATATTCTCTTTCAGAAATGGCCTATGCGATCAAGACTATACGTTGGTGCAACTGGACAGTTTCTGAATCATTTGGTGCCTGGGGAAAAAGCAAACCCAGATGAAACATCAACAGACTCACAAACTTAGCTTGGGGAAATAATGAAAGATACCTTTGTATTTATTACCTCAGATATATTTAATAGTTGTATTCAGGCTTAATGATAGCTTTAATTTTTGAAATACTGTCAGTTCTGTAATACAGGGGTTGTATTCCTGAAGAACCTCATGTTCATGAAAAGTGGCAGTCACATATTTAAGCCATGTACAGGCACAAAGCTGTTTCTTCTGGCACCACATGCAATTGTATCCAGACATATGCTCATTGTTGGAAGAACATTCCTTAATTCTGCCAACGTGATCTATCCAAATCACTTATGGATAGGTCCCATCCCAACACACGTATTGTTATATTGAACCCTACCATGCACTTAGTACAGTGCTCTGCCCACAGTAAGCACTCGGTAAATACAATTGACTGGCTGACGCTTTCTTGAAGAACTGACCATACTATTTCTAGGTAATTGTACTTGCCAACCCTCAACTTTGCCTAATGTAAAAATGAAATTGAAATTGTATGAGAAAACAGTCGGAAAAATATCTAGTGTTGTGCAATATAAATTGAGTTTTCAAGATGACTATGCCCTGGGAAAAATGTACCTGTCAGAGTTCATCATATCTTTCCCAACTGGTAGTTTGACACATTTTCTCAAAAAGCTGTATCTACTTTCTACACTAATCCATTTCCATGAGGACAGATTGGATCTTTGGAGGTCCTATTCCAAACAGAAAAACCAGTTTGACACTGACTGTGCATGCTGTGGAAAAGTCTGTCTCGTTTTAATGAGGTTCAAAAGAGAAAACTGGTTTAAGGTGTAATAGACATTAAAGTTACTTCTTTCAGCGCAAACCTACTTGGTTGTTAAACATTCCTCTCCAAGGGGCTGTCCATTTTGCATCTTGTGGCTGCTGATTAAACAACCTATGGTGGTTCTAGGTAAGGAAAGCCACAGGGAAGAGTAGCAACCTTTCTGCCTTTCCCAGAAAGTGCCAGCTGATACTGGTGGTCTGATGGATTAATCCAGTGGATTGACCCTTTGAGTGCCCCATTCTCACATCTACCAGAATGTTAGGAAAGGTCAAGAACAACCAGCTGTGAATCCTAGTTTTAGTTCTCTGTTTGGCAGAGAATGGGAGGTTCCCCCAGATCAAACATGGAAAGGACTAAGGCAGCAGAGGTAGAGCAGAAAGGCTGCTTCAGAAGTAGCTAGTAAAATAGAACCCACAGATGCACTGGTAGGGGAACAGCAGTGGAAATTAAAATGAGGAAATCTAGGGTGGGGAATGCAATGCCTTGGAGCAAGGAGGAGGCCAGGAGTCCCGTTTCTCCCCCCCACATCCCAAGACACTCTCTAGGCTCAGGAGTTTGTGATGACTTGTGGAATGGGAGGGGTTGGTGAAATTTTCTCTCCTTAGGTCAGCTGGATGACTGGAGGGCAGAGACATTGGGAAAAGGTTCACCAACACAAATAAGACTTTTCCTGAGTCTTTTTCAGGACAACTGCTGTGCTGAACGCTATGCTGTCCCCATTTCTTCCTCTTTAATTCCCTCCTTCCCTCTGTCCACCACTCCAAGAAAGTCCTTCCAGTAGTTGACAAGCCAAGGTATTACAGCTGCAAATATAAAACTTTCCAGGCCGGGCATTAAGGCTAACGGACCTAGTCCGCCCAGATTTATTTATTTGTTTACCTGTTGAACCTGAGCCCTGAACAGATTGGGCTTGATGTGTGGGTATTGAGTCCAGGTACCCTTCCAGCTTAAATTAGACCAAACCCCTCCTCCCTTTCTCTCCTCCCCACCCTGTCCTCCCTGAACCTGGCTAGGTTGAGGGCAGAATCAGACAGCTTCTCCCACCTCCTCTCTCCCTATTTCCCATCACTGTATCCCCTGTTTCAACCCTGTCTCTGCTGGGTTCAGGATTAGGGGCTGTAGCCCAAGCGGGTTCAGACTGCCTCACAGGAAAAAGACATTTCAGAGTAAATAACACCCCAAGGCTTACTCCATACAGACTTGACAGCAAAAGCCTGACAATAGGTACGTTTTCTTCTTATTCTGAAATGTGAATGGATGTTCATTATACTATGAAGTTATGTCTTGTAAAAATATATAATTAAATACATGCTTTGTGGATTATTAAATGTAGCAATAATATATGTTTGTATAAAATATTGTATGTATGTGTATATTCCCATGCATAGCTTAAGACTCTAAGATGTGTAAATAGTGAAATGTGATTTTACTCTAACTTCACTATGTCAGTCAACTTGTGTGCTTAAAAAGTATCAGGAATTATTAATCTTCTGTTTGAAATAATATAGCATATTTAAGAAAATTGAGTTATTGTATTTAATTGGCCCCTGAAAGTTCTACTTTACAGCCTTATTTTAGGTCCCTAAAGTCAAATGGTGAGAAATCTAAGGGTAACATCAGGCATGAAACATCAGACTTAATTTATTAAAAACCTTTTAAGTGTTTCTTCCAGTTGCTGAGCCCTCACAAGGAGCATTCTACACAGAGGATTGAGCTCCAACCTGAGCTCCCAACTGCACACAACACCCACCCCTTTTTCTCTATTTTAGGCAGGCTTACGCTTTCCTCAAGGCGAGATCTAGTCTCTGTGCTGACACCCCCTTCATTCCCCTTGTGTCTCCCTCTAAAGCCCCCTGACAAGATATAGTGGGAGTTGGGGGTAGGGGAGAGTGATGGATACTGCCCTGAAAGTATAATTTCAGGCAATTTGTATATCCTACTCCTCTTCCCTTTCTCTCCTTGCTTCCTCGACCCCATGTCCTCACAGTTGAGGGGAAATATACACAGTCTTCTCCCCATTTATTCCATGCAGGAGGTTATATGCAGATACATTCTGCCTATTTGCCACCAATAAAAGAGTAGAAACAAGCTCAGACAAATCCTACACTATTAATTTATAATGCAATTTTAAAAATATACCTGCTCATCCTGGAGTCATTCAAACTATTCAACTCAATTGCATTTAATGAGCACCTATTGTGAGCAAAGCACTGTAATAATAATGATGGCTTTAAAAGCTTACTATCAAAGCACTGTTCTAAGCCCTGGGGAGGTTACAAGGCGATCAGGTTGTCCCATGGGGTGGGGGTGGGGGGTCTCACAGTCTTAATGCCCGTTTTACAGATGAAGTAACTGAGGCACAGAGAAGTTAAGTGACTTGCCCAAAGTCACACAGCTGACAAGTGACGGAGCTGGGATTTGAACCCATGACCTCTGACTCCAAAGCCTGTGCTCTTTCCACTGAGCCATGCTGCTTCTCTAAGCGCTTGGGAGAGTACAGTATAATAACAAATAGACACATTCCTACCCACAATGAACTCACAGTCTAGAGTCACAGTCAAACCTGCAATTTCCTTTTGGCTTCATTAGATATTTTTACACACCTTAACCAAACTTCATTGTTTGGAGGTAGTTTTATTTTTTCCTCCTTTATTTTGTAATATAATAATAATGGCATTTGTTAAGCGCTTACTATATGCAAAGCACTTTTCTAAGCGCTGGCATATCAAAACAGAAAATATATCCCCTTTCTTTGGACTAATATTCATTTTCCCCATGGATACCAATGTACTTGTCATGCCGTCTTTGTTGAAGCAGCAGAGTTGGGTTGGCATTGCTGAAAGGGAAGTTTGGTAAAGGAAATAGTTTTGCTTTTCTGATAATTTCTGTAGCGTAAAGACTGAAATTTCAGAGATATTGACAACATGACTTAGGGGCCTGTTCCTCTCATCTCTGCCTTGACAGAATTTCCTTTGAATTTAGTGGAGGAAAAGGAGAACATGAACTCTACTCTGAGAAGGATTTAGAAAATGCTTCTGAAAGTCTGACATTTACAATGAGGCTTACTTTGCATTATGGCAATTTAGTAAATAACAAGTTTACGAACCATTTCATCACACTACCAATGTGTAACATCAATTTAATTAACATGGAAGCATTCATTTTCAAGGAGAACCCTAAACATTTTTTCTCTTTCAAGTTCGGCTTTCTAGGAGTCACTGTTAGCACTCAGCATAATGCCGTATTGTGAAATCGTAAAACTAAGGAGGTCAATGTTACTTGACAAAAATAGTTGTGTCCAGGTGACTAACCTAGGCTTTTCTTTGAGCTGGAGTTGTTGAAATGTGTGGTCTTGTTTATCAGAGTGGAAGTGTGCAGTGTTTTCCTTGGATGTGAAACCATGATGTTCCTCCCATTTTAGCAATGAAATTAACTGACAAATCAGATTGTTTTCACATGGGTTGTATATAACAAATTTCATTGTCTATACTCTTTTAATATGCATGAAGGATATATCATTTTTCCTGGTCCATAGTGCGTTTCAGACAAAAAAAATAAAGCAAGCTGAGTTGCAGTTTATCATTTTATTGAGTACCGACTGTGTGGAGGACACTGGCTTGAGTACTTAGGAGAGTACAATGGAGGCAAAAGACACAATCCCTACCCTCAAGGAATTCACAGTCTAACAGGGGAGACAGGCAGACACAAGTTATTTATAATTAGGACAAAAATATGTACAACTGGTTGTAGTAGAGAAGGGAAAGATAATATAGGGAACATCGATGGATAGGTCCCTACGTACTATGGATGGCTGAAGGCGTGATACAACCCTGAGATGGGAGGTAATCAGGAAATGTCTCCAGAAGGAGGTGGGATTTAAAGCTAGGGAGAGTTATGGTCTGGCAGATTTGAAGGGGAAGAGCGGGAGAAGAGGCGAAAGCGAGAGACAAGGTGAGCTTCAGAGGAGCTGAGGAGTGGCTGAAGAGGGCAGGTATGTCAGGAAGGACTGGGCGGAGAGCTCTGAATCCTGTGGTCAGTATGACCTTCTCCTAGATCCAACCTCATCCCTCCCACAACACTTTCCCCTCCTTCCTACCCTTTCTCAAGAGGAGGCTCCCCCCTGCTCTCTCAGTCTACTGCCTCTACTTGTGTCCTGGATTTCCTCCTCTGTCCCCTCTTAAAAACACTTGCTTTCCCTCTCTCACTGCCCTCTCGGTCTTTCTTGGCTCCTTCTGCCTTGAAACTAGCTCATGTCTCTCTTAATAGTAGTAATGATGTTTATTGAGCACCCACCAATCAATCAATCGTATTTATTGAGCGCTTACTGTGTGCACAGCACTGTACTAAGCACTTGGGAAGTACAAGTTGGCAACATATAGAGACAGTCCCTACCCGACAGTGGGCTCACAGTCTAAAAGTACACACCAAGTACAGCGCACTTGGGATGGCTCAACACAAAGCCTCTTCTGGGTTCGTTGCTCAGTGGAAAGAGCCCGGGCTTTGGAGTCAGAGGTCATGTTCCAATCCCAGCTCCACCAATTGTCAGCTGTGTGACTTTGGGCAAGTCACTTAACTTCTCTGTGCCACAGTTACCTCATCTGTAAAATGGGGATTAAGACTGTAAGCCCCCCGTGGGATAACCTGATCACCTTGTAACATCCCCCAACACTTAGAACAGTGCTTTGCACAGAGTAAGTGCTTAATAAATGCCATTATTATTATTATTCCACTTCCCCTTCCAGCTACCTTCCCATTTCCCTGCTCCCATTCCAGCTCAAACTCCTTGAACTTACACCCATTGCTTTTACTTCCTTTCTTCCAACTCTTCTCTAGATCTGCTGCATTTCTACCTTTTTCACTCCATTATATATCGCCTAAATACACCTATAAGGATACACTTAATTCTTTTATTAACATGTATTTTCACTATATTTTCAGAAAGATGCTGTTGGGGAATTTCCAGGAAAGTCTTACAACAATGCAAGTCTGTCTGGCTAGAAACCAATGTCAGAAGAAACGGTGGTGCATTGATCAAGATGTGTATAATGCAAGTTTTCCACAAGTTGGGGTTCATCAAAAATGTGTTCCCAGCATTTTAGGTGAACAATGTATTTTCACAGGCTGGTTATGTTTTTTAAATATAGAAAATAGATAGTAGAATCAAAATTTCATATTTTGAGGAATTAAGAATGGCAGCATTGGAGCATTCAGAATTCTTAAAACCCAAATAGTCCGAAAAAGACAAAACCAAATTATTTCAAATCCAAAATTTTCTGTATTATCGCCATATCCACCGATAAATTATTTGTAATCCTGAAGACCACAATGTTTACCTGACCCTATCTTGATCCTCATTATCACCTCAGTGTAAACATCACAAAAGTGAGAGGTAGAGTGAGGTCTACCTTCGGCATCTATGCACTTTAAAAATCTGTGACCTTCGGACACTTGATATATGCCCCAACCCCACAGCACTTATATACATATCTTAAAATTATATTATAAATTACTTGTTTTTCATATGAATGTCTGTCTCCCTCTCTAGCCTGTAAGCTTGTTATGGTCAGGGAATGCGCCTGCTAATTCTGTTGTACACTCCCAAGCGCACAGTGCTCTGCATATAGTAAGCGCTCAATATTATTAAGGACAATGATCACGCTTGACCTACCTTAAATCACAAGTGCTTTCATTGTTCAACACACCAGCTCATTGGACTCATTCGACTGTTTTGGAATGTGGACACTATTGATTGAGCTTCTTCCTCCTCTCCCCTGAAGGTCTAATTTCAGATTATTTTCTTCATCTTCTCCTTCTCCATCCCCTGACACATTATTCCTCCTTCAGCAGAAGCAGCAGTACACTGCTAAGAAAGGCCCTGCTTCATAGCCTTTTACTTGGGCTGTGACATAGTGTACCTACCTCCAGAAAGAAAAAAAGGAGATTCATAAGGCAGCAGTACAAGAGCATTCTGTAGTGGAGGGTAGAGCTAATTACAGAAAATAGGAAAAGACACAGCCCCAAAGCAATAAAAAAAAAAAACTCTGGGCAAGGTTGCAATTAAACTGAAACCCCAGACTGACTCCTGTCATTAAGCAGTTTTCGTCTCTTGTGGCCTAGTGGAAATAATTTGGGACTGAAATTCAGAGGACCTGGGTTCTAATCCACTCTGCTACTTGCTTACTGTGTGATCTTGAGCAAGTCTCTTAGCTTCTCTGGGCCTCCGTTTCCTAATCTGTAAAATGGGGGTTAGATACCGGTTCTTCCCTCTTAGACTGTGAGTCCCATGTGAAACAAGGACTGTGTCCAACATGATTAAATGGTATCTTCACCAGCATTTAGTACAATGCTTGGCACAGAGTAAGCTCCTAACAAATTGCACAATTATTACTATTATTTCCTCCCCTTTTTTGTACACCCATAACACATACCTGCACCTAAACAGAAAGGTGCATATTACATAGATGTGGCCCCAAACAGCAGATGACAGGAAGGGCAAACCCTGCTCTTCCTCCTCTAATAATTGTGGAATTTGTTAAATGCTTACAATGTGTCATAGTCCTGGGGTAGAGACAAGATAATCAGATTGGAAACAGTCCCTGTCCCACGTGGGTCTTAAAAGTCTAAGCGGGGAGGTGAAGACGTATTTCATTCCCATTTTACACAGATGAGGAAACTGAGTCACAGAAATTAAATGACTTGCCCAAAGTCATACAGCAGGCCTATGGCAGAACTGAGATTAGAACCCAGTAGATTGCCAGGCCTGTGCTCTTTACATTAGGCCATGCTGCTTCTCCTTTCCATTTTTCCCCACCTTGTCCCAATGAACAGAAGTGTTTATTGCTTTTAAAGAATCCTATAATGAACCAGGATTAGCCACAGAACTTAACTGCCTTATTTTTTAAAAAAAAATTCCCTTCATTTTTACAGAGGAATTTTATTTTCCTTTAGTGATAGTATTTTTGAACATTTCAATCAAAAACTGATTTCCAGGAAAAATGAGGAATTTGACTAGTTTTTGCTCATAGAATCACTAAATACTGTTGTACTTTCCAAGCACTTTGTACAATGCATTGCATTCAGTCACCATAAGAAGCATTTAACCTTAAGAAAAATGTAATTGAAAGATATTTTAAATATCTATATGAAGATACTTATCAGGCCTTTTTAGGGGCAGATACAAACTTATTGATAATAGCACAACTGTTTTACTTTTTTATGATTTGAGAATTTTTCAAAAGTTAATTGTTTTATTGCTTATTACTTACCTGGGAAGAATTTCTTTAAGTTTCTTTTTAAATAATCTGCCACCAAATTATCCTCTTTAATTAGAAAAATTAAATTAAATATAAATTTAATATAGTCACACAGAAATACATCTACAAGCATACAAAGGATATTCTAAATAACCCTTGTATGGTTCTCTCATACATCCAGTTGTAATTACAATTCTGTGTGAACTGTTTCTCCTGGATAATATGCTCCCTGCCAATCGCCATTCCTTCCCTTGGTGGCCTCTAAAAACAGTACACCCTTTGTATTTAAAGTGAGACTGTAAAAGGAAAGAAAAAGAAGGCTTTTAGGTGGATTGGAATTATAACAGCAGATATGTTGTAGTTCACTGAAAAGTTTACGTTTGAAACCATTTCCGATTTAGCGCAGGAGAGAGAATAACTTGTTAGCCCCTCATTTTCTCAGGCTTTAAGACTTTAAAGTACTTTCACTTATTCAACTTCCTATTGTTCAGCTGTTTTACTTTTCATTTAATTTGTAATACTTGTAAAATTGATCTTTCAGAGACGCTCAGTTATATAAGTAGAAGAGCCAAATTCTGGTTATGTCACATCATAACTTTAATATTGATAGTTTACTAGTTTACTTTCCATGAGAAGTGACAACAGTAATTTGGGTGGTTTTTTGCAAATTTTTAGTTCACATTCCTCAGGTGTTTGAGCATTTTCACCCCTGAGTGCTCAGGCCTCATTTTCTACTGAATAGATCCATGGATTGTTTGTTTGTTTTTTTCCACAGATTTTGGAATTTAACCACAAATAGAAGCAAAAATGCTATTTTGTCTCAATGTCATTTTTTAAAAATCCCACCTGAGGTAAATAAAAAAAACTCTTATATAGAAAGTCACCCATTTTGCTTCAGGTCCCTTCTACTGCTCATTTTGACATCCTTCAAGCTGGTCGCAGTCTTCTAGACTGTGAGCCCACTGTTGGGTAGGGACCGTCTCTATATGTTGCCAACTTGTACTTCCCAAGCGCTTAGCACAGAGCGCTCAATAAATACGATTGAATGAGTGAATGAATGGTCAGAGAAAATACTGTTAAGGGGTACTGTATGGCTAGCAGAGGCAACTTCTTCCAGTTACAACTTGACTTGCTTGTTTTAATCAATCAATCAATCGTATTTATTGAGCGCTTACTGTGTGCAGAGACATCCAAGGGTCTAGTGGGTTCTCCGGATGATTCACTAATGGGAAAAGAGACTTGCCTGGTGGGCCAAGAGTATTAATTTACTAATGTGGCCTACATGGGTAAATTCAACTTCCAGGTAATGGCAGCTCATAAGAAAAATAAATCATCTCTAGCATTCATGGTCTGCATGTTGCAGAGACTCTTTGGGGAAGGTCCAGTCAATCAATCACTCAATGATATTTATTGAGTGCTTACTAGATGCAGAGCACCGCTTTAAGAGCTTGGGAGAGTAGTCCCCAGCATTTGTACTAGCTGGTGGCTGCCCTATTCAGAAATGTAATTTTTTCCACTCAAATTCTTGAAGTTGATTAGATGCAGCAGTAAAAACATAGCTTTTGTGTCCAGCTTTGGGCCTTTGAGTGTCGTTAATGAGGAAGATGTAATAATAATTTGTTCCCAGTATCTTTATAGGTGAAATTCATTCCTAGCTGACTGGGTTCCATGTCAGGTAATAGCACTTGATTCCTAAATGGGCAAGCCTTTGAGAGTGACAGGCTATGGAAATTGTTATTTTGTGTACTGAGTAGAAATTTTGCCTTCTGAAATCTATTTGCACAGCTGTATGATCATGTACCCGAGTGGATAATATACATTTCCATGTCTAAATAATAATAATAATAATGATGGTATTTGTGAAGCGCTTACTATGTGGAAAGCACTGTTCTAAGCACTGGCTATGGAAATTGTTATTTTGTGTGCTGAATAGAAATTTTGCCCATATAAGGATTTCTGAAATCTATCTGTACAGCTGTATGCTCATGTACCTGAGTGGATAATATACATTTTCATGTCTAAATAATAATAATAATAACAATGATGGTATTTGTTAAGCACTTACTATGTGGAAAGCACTGTTCTAAGCACTGGGGAGGTTACAAGGTGATCACCTTGTCCCACGGCGGGCTCACAGTTTTAATCCCCATTTTACAGATGCGGTAACTGAGGCCCAGAGAAGTTAAGTGACTTACCCAAAGTCACACAGCTGACAGTTGGCGGAGGCCGGATTTGAACCCATGACCTCTGACTCCAAAGCCCGGGCTCTTTCCACTGAGCCACAAAGCTTCTCATCTAAAGATTGTTTTCACTGGCGATTTAATCCCGCCTCGCAGATAGATTTGTTTAGACTCCTAGGTAATAATTGTTTTCAAATAACGGAAAACGGAGGTTGCAGATGTCCAACATATGGAGGGAAGTGGGGGGGGGGGGGGGACGACGATGGACAAACTATCATCATCATCATCAATCGTATTTATTGAGGGCTTACTATGTGCAGAGCACTGTACTAGGTGCTTGGGAAGTACAAATTGGCAACATACAGAGACAGTCCCTACCCAACAGTGGGCTCACAGTCTAAAAGGGGAAGACAGAGAACAAAACCAAACATACTAACAAAATAAAATAAATAGAATAGATATGTACAAGTAAAATAAATAAATAAATAAGTAGAGTAATAAATATGTACAAACATATATACATATATACAGGTGCTGTGGGGAAGGGAAGGAGGTAAGAAGGGGGGGATGGAGAGGGGGACGAGGGGGAGAGGAAGGAAGGGGCTCAGTGTGGGAATCAATCAATCAATCAATCAATCGTATTTATTGAGCGCTTACTATGTGCAGAGCACTGTACTAAGCGCTTGGGAAGTACAAATTGGCAACACATAGAGACAGTCCCTACCCAACAGTGGGCTCACAGTCTAAAAGGGGGAGACAGAGAACAGAACCAAACATACCAACAAAATAAAATAAATAGGATAGAAATGTACAAGTAAAATAAATAAATAAATAAATAAATAGAGTAATAAATATGTACAACCATATATACATATATACAGGTGCTGTGGGGAAGGGAAGGAGGTAAGAAGGGGGGAGGGAGAGGGGGACGAGGGGGAGAGGAGGGAAGGGGCTCAGTCTGGGAAGGCCTCCTGGAGGAGGTGAGCTCTCAATAGGGCCTTGAAGGGAGGAAGAGAGCTAGCTTGGCGGATGGGCAGAGGGATTGGGGGCATTCCAGGCCCGGGGGAGGACGTGGGCCCTATTTATCTTCCCCCTTTTAGACCGTGAACCCACTGCTGGGTAGGGACTGTCTCTATATGTTGCCAACTTGTACTTCCCAAGCGCTTAGCACAGTGCTCTGCACACAGTAAGCGCTCAATAAATACGATTGATTGATTGACAGATCTTCCTCCCCACATGCGATTTCCTCAGGAGCAGTTGGAAACCCGCCCCATCCGGCCTGGACCCCTTCTTCCTTCAGCTACGACGCCCCCTCGCGGCGTGTTCGAGGAAGGCGGAAAGAGCAGCCGTGAGGAGGCATTTTTAAAGGGGGGGGGGGGCGCGCGAACCTCCGCGGCTGCGCAGTGCGGCCGCACTGGAAAGACGACCCTCCCCGACCGGAAGTAGGGGGCTACCGGAAGGGGCGGGGCTTGGTCGCCTATAAATAGGGCGCGTCGAGCCCTTTCGTCCTCTTTTGCGCCCGCGGCTGGTGGTGGTCGGTCAGGAGTCGGGCGAGGTGGAGCGGATGGATCCGAGAGATGCTTTGCACGGAACTGGTGGCCAGGTTTCCTTCCTTTGTTTGTGGCCGAGGCCTTTGGATCCCCGGGATCCTCCTTCCTTGGCCTCTTCCCGGGAGCGCTGCTGCCGCGTTGCCCGGTGAACGGTGTAGTCCCCGGCCACGTGGCCTGGGGGAAAACCCCAGCAACTCCTCCACGGATCCGCAGTCATGATGACGGTGAGCCTTCTCGTCTCGTTCGTAGGCAATCCGGCTAAATTTCCTACCTCTATAACGATGGTGTTAAACTGTTTTAGACTGCGAGCCCCCTGTTGGGTAGGGACTGTCTCTATATGTTGCCAATTTGTACTTCCCGAGCGCTTAGTACAGTGCTGTGCACAGAGTAAGCGCTCAATAAATACGATTGATGATGATGGTGTTAAGCGCTTACTGGGTGCCAAGCACCGTTCCAGGCGCTGGGGTAGATACAATAATAATAATGTTGGTATTTGCTAAGCGCTTACTATGTGCAAAGCGATGGGATAGATGCAAGGTAATCAGGTTGTCCCACGTGGTACTCACGGTCTTCATCCTCACTTTACAGATGAGGGAACTGAGGCCCAGAGACGATAAGTGACTTGCCCAAAGTCGCACAGCTGACAAGCGGCAGAGCCGGGATTCGAACCCATGACCTCTGACTCCAAAGCCCGGTCTCTTTCCACTGAGCCACGCTGCTTCCCCCAGATACAAGGTAGGTCGTCCATCGTGGGGCTCGCCGTCTTAATCCCCACTTTATAAATGAGGTAACTGAGGCACAGAGAAGTCAAGTGGCTTGCCCAAAGGCACGCAACTGGCAAGGGGCGGAGACGGGATTAGAACCCACGACCTCTGACTAAAGCCCGTGCTCCTTATACTATGCCACGCTGCTTCCCTAGCCATTGTCCCATCCGTCCGAGTTCCCCAGGTGGGCCTAATTGGCCCCGCTAGGAAGGAAACATCATCAATAATGACAGTATTTGAGTGCTTACCATGTGTCAGACTCTACTAAGCGCCTGGGTGGATACAAGCAAATCTGGTGGGCATAGTCCCCGCCCAATTTTACAGATGAGGGCACTGAAGTGACTTACCCAAGGTCACACAGCAGACAAGTGGGGGAGCCGGGATTTAATTTATGACCTTCTGAGTCCCAGGCCCATGCTGTACCCACTAGGCCATTCTGCCTCCCAGCACCATGAGGTGGCTTTGTTAGGCCATAGAGAAATCAATAAATTGCGTCCTGGGCCCAATTCTCCCGCCTTTTTTGCGGATTCTGATAGAATAAGTAACTGCTTTTTAAGAAGCAGCGCGTGGCTCAATGGAAAGAGCACGGGTTTGGGAGTCAGGTCATGGATTCAAATCCTGGCTCTGCCCCTTCTCAGCTGTGTGACTCTGGGCAAGTCACTTCACTTCTCTGGGCCTCAGTTACCTCATCTGTAAAGTGGGGTTTAAGACTGTGAGCCCCACATGGGACAACCTCATCTCCCTGTATCCTCCCCAGCGCTTAGAACAGTGCTTTGCACATAGTAAGCGCTTAAATACCAAAATTATTATTAAGTGGCACCGAGGAGGGTTTGGGCCCCACATCCGACCTGATTCCTCCCTTTATAATGGTGATATTAAGCGCTTCGCATGTGCTAAGCGCTGGGGTAGGTACCTGGTCATCAGGCCGCATATAGTCCCTGTTGGGGCTCACAGTGTAAATAGGGAGGACAAGGATTGAATCCCCGATTTATAGATATGGAAAGTGAAGTTGAAGGATCTTTCCGAGGTGACGCAGCAGGCAGCTGCGGAGTCGAGATTGGAGCTCACGTTCCGATTTCCCGGCTTGTTCCCAGTCCACTCGGCCATGCTGCTTTCCAGCACTTTCGAATTGCCAGCAAGAAAGGATTCTGGTGAGACAAAGGGATTCAGAAGTAGCCTAGAATTTTGGATCTCGCTATTTGCCTATGTGGTTTTTTTGTGGATTTAGTCTTTCCTACAGCACGGGGAATGGCAGTGCTATGCTGGCACATGATCTGATAGCCACATGGAAAAAAGAAGCGTTCCTAATAGCAGGATAAAGCATTTGCTTATTGGTACTCGAAAAACCCCTTTCCCTGATTCACTTTTGGTGACATTTCCTTGTGTTTCCATGTGATAGAACATGGGCCAGTTTTAGTAGGGTGACTTCCCTAGGCCCAATTTAAAATCTGCGCCCTTGGGTATAGTAAGAACAATATTCACAATGATAGATGATGTATTTGAATCACTAGAATTTACTCAGCCTTTGAGACCTGCGAGTGACTGAAGAACCTAATTTTTATAAATCACTTCCAACAGTTGGTATCCATATTAAGATAAATGATCTCTTCGCCTCTGGGGGTGTTGGTCAAGATGGTGCCTTGTCCAGTGGCTTACCTGGTGGCCTTATGACTGTTGACTGAGTAGGGGCTTGGGACACGATTCTGTTCCTAGAATCAAGGATCCAGAACCAAGATCCTGGGTTTGGTGAGGTGAGCTACTCCTTGACACACATGTGCAGGCATGTGCCAGTGCTCATGGAGATCAGCAAGCCTGCTGGGGTACATCTAACCTTTAACCTGGCTCATCTTTCATTCTTGTCAATGCAGTTGGATTGGAAAATAAACTAGATACATACTAGGCAGCTGTTCCTATCAGTGCCCGCCCTCACACTCTTCAGCCCGCTTCATGAACAAGTTAGTAAGCATCTGTTCAGAAATGAAATGAAACTAGTGAGGGAATTGTTCCCTCTTTTTTTCAGACAGGGAAGTTCGTTGGCATTAATGATGATTTTTCTTTTTGCCGTTTACCCAGCTGAGTGCTTCTTTGAAGTCGACTTAAGGAAATCTGAGATGCCATTGATAACTAGTCTTATCTGAAGGGGCAGTTCAGCATCCAGATTTTCATAGTTATGCAAAACTTTTCTTTAAGGCAATGGAGAAAAGGAAGACTTTCCTGTGCTGCTTCAACACAATTATGAAGACACCACATGAACTAAGAAGGTATGTGACTGATGAAGCCCAAGAAAATTAGTGATCAAAATATGCTATTGAAATAGATGTCCAATACCCAGAAAGACACTAATTGGTAAAAGAATCTCATCCCATAAAAATATTTGCCTATTTATGCATTCATTTTACCACAGTTGGTGGTATTATGAATTGCACCAAACTGGCACAGTGATGATTTTACCTTTATGCCGTTTACCCAGCTGAATGCTTCTTTGATTAAACTTTTGAAGTCTGAGATGCCAGTGCCACTTAGAAAATGGTGTTTATTAAATGGTAAAGATTCATTTTGTAAATTGGAAATGTATATTTTCTTTCTCCAGGTTATCCAAGTCCCAGGCTATCCATTGATGGGTCTTTCAGCAGATGCACATTGCTTCATTTTCTGGATTGAAAACATTCTTGCTTTATTGCGGCTAATATATATTTGAGCAGTTGAAACAGGTATGTTGCATAATTCAGCCCAAGCCTGGGAAATGTTTAAAACTGGAGAAAGGGAGCTTTGCTGGCTTAATGATGATTGAAAAATATTTGCCGTTTACCCAACTGAAATTTTTTGATGTGCACTTATTAATCTGAAATCCAGCAAAAGTTTTTCTTTTTTTCCCCTCTAGTATAAATGCACCTAGATGGTGGGATTAGTTTCCTAGGAGAGTTTGAGTAAGTGTCCAAAGAAATGGTTGAATTGGATGAGGCCTATGGCAAATGCCTGCTGTTAGGCTTCTCTAGAGAGGGTCTCATGGGAATGAATCACCAGAAAGACCTACCATTTCTCCAGAAATAACAAAAGTTTGATTTTCTTTTTTTCTAGGTTACAAGTAAAGCAAAGATGAAAAATGAAGAGCAGATGACACGGAACTGGGAGTCAGGAAGTCTCATCCTCCCCCTGGCCTGGAATGCCCTCCCTCCGCACATTTCATTTTGTTAACATGTTTTGTTTTGTTGTCTGTCTCCCCCTTCTAGACTGTGAGCCCACTGTTGGGTAGGGACTGTCTATGTTGCCAACTTGTACTTCCCAAGTGCTTAGTACAGTGCTCTGCACACAGTAAGTGCTCAATAAATATGATTGAATGAATTCTAATCCTTGCTCTTGCTCTGTCACTTACGTGCTGTGACCCTGAACCAAATCACTTAACCTTCTGTGCCTATTGATCTACTTGTTCTCCCCCTTACATTGAGACCCCTTGATGGGACTGGGACTGATTATCTTGTGATTCACATGTCACATTACTTGTGGTGATCTCAGATCTGGACAGATGCAGTCAGATGTGCTACAGAATATTCTAGATGTATTGACAAATCACCTGTTAGGTCCTTGGGAGTTTTTCATAAGTTATTTGAAATCTTCCTATCCATTCAAAAATTTCAGAGTGACACCGAGAGATTGGATATGGCTTCTCATCTTGAGTTACGGTGACTCAAGTAGAGAGGTTACATGATATTCAGGTTATATAAACAATTTATAACTTGTATAACTTATAATAAACCCTGGCTTGGTATTAACACTTCCAAATACATCCTTTATAACAAGCTCCCCTTAAAAGGGGTGGCCAGAAATGAACCTAGAATGTTTTATTGGGAATGTCTCAGTTTAAAAAGTTGAAAAAGTTACAGCTTGTAAATAGGTTCAGCTTACTGAATGCGATTGCAAGGGAAGACCAATCTAATTCACAATAGTTTGTCTTTACTGAGGTGCTTTATTTCATCATTCTCTACTAAATTTGACTTCCCTAGTCTGAAAATACTGGGCTTAATGTGGGATGCATCTATGTTCAGTGTTAGCATGGCAGGAAATGTTGGGTTTTATTAGCTAATTTAATACTGGAGGAATAGAGAGTTGAGAAAGTAGCCTGAGGGTTTCTTGCTTGCTCCATCAGTTCCTTAAATGTGAATTGTCCAGCATTAATGGCTTAGTGCTTACAGGGTGTAAAGTGCTATGCTAAGCCAATTAACATTTCCGAAGTCAGTCTAGAAGTAACACATAGAGGGGAAACAGCTATTAAATGGGAGCAGGCTATCAAAATAGGGACTGAAAGGCAGGGGGCCATGGGAGGGAGAAGGAGAAGCTAATCCAGAAGGGGTGGTGGGTGGGCCGGGAGATCATTGTAGTAGGATTTTGAAGACAAGTTTTGAAGACAAGTAAGTTGGGGGCATCATGTCAACTTCAGGCCCAGTGAAATTCCCCTATCCTCTAGCATCAATCTGCTAACCGCAGGATGATTGTTCTGTAGGGAGGTCATATTTCGTGGCCTCTTTCTAGGATGCTGTCCTAGGTAGGGCAGGCATTTATGGAGCTGGAGTTCAGGGACAGGGACTGTCAACTCTTCCATATGATGCTGATTCTTATTCTCAATGACTTGCCACCTTGTGGTTAAGAAGATTGAAAGACCCACATTTCAGTACTAAAATACTGATTAAAGGAAAAATAGAAGGGTTTTTGAAGCTTTAAAACTAAATTTACATGACTTCAGTTTCCAGTGGGGTACCACAGTAGGACTATTGGCATGGCTGGCCTGAACAAGCATGTCCAGCGAGGGTATGTGGGGCTAGTCAAATGTTCATTTACAATAGCAAACAACTTCAAACATTTCCTTGAATGAAGTCACCGTGTTTTCTCATACCAGCTGAGGGAAAATTAAACTTTAAAATCCCTCACCACCTCAAAATAGCCTATTCTTCATTAGATGAAACCAGTACTCCTGATCCATAGGTAGCAATAAACTGCTGGAGCTGTTGTTGGCACTGCAGCAAGTAAACATCCCGTTGCTGTAAACACTTGGCATTATTCAACTCAAATGGAAATGCTGCATTTGGAGCTGTACAAAACACAGAAGTTCCTAAAGGATGAGAAACAAGACTTGGGTAGTGAAAACTGCAAATGAATTCATATACTTCTCCAATTGTATTTATTGAGCACTTAGTATGCAGAGCACTGTACTAAGTGCTTGGGGGAGTACAACAAACTCCCTACCCACAACAGGCTCTGTCTAGAGGGGGAGACACATTAATATACATATAAAAATATATATACATATGTGTTGGGAGCCAGGGAGCAAAAAGGAGACACTAGGAAGTGGGAGAAGAGAGGAGGGCTTAGGGAAGGCTTGGAGGAGACTTGACCTATAAGGTTTTGAAGGGGGGGAGAGCAATTCCAGGCAAGAGGCAGGATGTGGGTGAGGTCAGTGGTGAGAGACAAGATCTAGGTACAGTGAGAAAGTTAATATTAGAGGAAAAGTGTGCGGCCTGGGCTTTAGGAAAATAGGTGAGTTAGGAGGGGGCAAGGTGATTGTGTGCTTTAAAGTTATACTTGGGCTAGTGAGTTCTGTCATCACATGGTTTAGAGAATGTAACTAGAAACTTAAAGCTGCCTTTTTGTACAATGGAAAACATGCTTGTATATTGGTAGTTTAAAAGCTGTTCTCTCAAATTAATGTAAATTTCATTGGAACAAGCCTTTTGCCAGGAAAATTGCCTGAATAATTAAACTGATTACCGTATTTCAATGTAAGAGATGTTTCAAATAATAAGATAGCAATTAAGGCGTCTTCTTTAAGCACCGATTTCCTTAAACTCAGTTTAGCGTGTGCTTCGGATAAAGCAACCCTAGGTGATTAAAAACTCAGAGTCAGACAATAGTAATTCTTCTGAAAATTTAAAAAATTTAACGGATTTTCAAAAATAGTTTTAAATACCATTGAGATAGGTTTCCTGTTTAATTCAGTGATCAGCCTAGCCCTTCAATATTTTGGACAATTGAAAACAGTTATATTTCCCTGTTGTACAGAGCATGGACTTACAGATGTTTTAATGCTGATGCTGTTAGTTTTGATCCATGTACAGAATCTGTTCTGGTCCTGCGACTTGCTAGGTAGTAGCCGTTAATTGTGTTTTTGGCTTCCGGACTGAGTTCAACATGTAAATTCTTTGCAAAAGCAATTAGCTAAGTGAAAAAAAGTATAAAAACAAAATAACACAGTGATAAAGAAATAATGCCATGGACTGGGAAAAGGAAATGCAAATCCACTCCTCATAACCTCCACCAAAGGACAATAAATAGGTTGTATACTTTGAGGATATTACATAGGGGTGAGTTGCTGTTTCGGCTGGTGTTTTAACCAGGTTGTTTTCTCTTCAGAATGTCGCTAGTGCAGTGACCAAAACTACACCTTATATGATTGGGCATTATTAATATTTCAAAACTAGCTTCTGCCTTTACAGAGAAGTAAATATTCAAAGCAGCTCCTAGCCACTGAGACTTATTACAATTTTTTCCAAAAAATCTGGTACTAATTTGTACTTTTTATACATATCTGTAAATTTATATTAATGTCTGTCTCCCTCCCTAGACTGTAAACTCCTTGTGGGAAAGAAACGTGTCTACCAACTGTTATACTGTACTCTCCCAAGCACTTAGTATAGTGCTCTGCACACACTAAGCATTCAATCAATTTTATTGATTGTACTTCAATTACACTCTCAGGGAAAAATGTGGACTGGGTAGAAGCCCCATCTAGATGAAATCTGGGAATTTCCCACTGCCAAAAACAAGATTCCACCCCTCCTGGAATCACGCACAAGTGTGCCTGTGCACTTTCAGAATATTAAGGGAAAACAAGTCCTCACTAAACCCTGAGACCAGTTGGTTCAAAGTGTTATACCTATTAGACCTGTTATACCTATTCCACAATTCCCAGTTAGGACACTTCATATGTTACTGGGATTTTAGCATTTCAGAGTTAATTAAAAGTGTTGCCCAGTGGATAGAGCACGGGCCTGGGAATCCTGGCTCCACCATTTGACTGCTATGTGGCCTTGGGCATGTCACTTAACTTCTCTGTGCCTGAGTTCCCTCATCTGTAAAAGGGGGATTAAAATTGTGAGCCCCATGTTGGACATGGACTGTGTCCAACCTGATTAGCATGTATCTACCCCAGCTCTTTGTAGACTATCTGGCACATAGTAAGCACTTAAATACCATTTTTTAAAAATCTAATTTTTTTTTGGTGATGGCTAGGTGTTTCTGATTTGGTTTAAAGACACAAGGATCTATGTATTTGCCTTATTGTAGCATGATTCGCCAGTTGTGAATGTTAACTGGCCAACTTTCTCCCTTTCATCCTAATTTCTGAAATTTCCCAGCTTCCATGATGCTTTTCATGATTAACGAGGTGAGTTGAGGATGAGGGGGTTGGGGAAGGTAGAAATCACTGTCTGAACGTACAGTGCAATTCCCTAGACTCATTCTTCATTATTTTAAAAATTCATTTTGTACATAAGCATATACAAATTTAAAATCTGCCCTGTAAATCACTAGTTTTGCCGCCCTTCTGCAGCCCCCTTTTCCTTCAGAGCTGGAAAAATGGCTAGCTATGGCAGTGGGAGAGCTACACAATCTGCCCATTTATGTCTGGGTTTTGGTTAGTCAGGCACCATACTAATAATTCTTCTCTTCTAGCCTGCCATTGTCATTGGACAGGCAGCCACTTACACAGACCACACCTCACACCCTTAAAGCTATCAGGGATATTCCTATCCCTGCAATAAAAATCCAAATCCTGAAACAAAAGTTTGGGAAATACTCTGCCGTATATACTTTGCTAGTATAATGGAGTGGAGCAGAAAGTCTAAATGAAGTGAAGTTGGTCTTCCAAGAAAACCCCCCAAAATCTTGAGTTTTTAAACTGGGAGACAATCAACAGAAGTGTCTGTGGCTAGTCCTTCTGTCCAATTACCTTTTCAAAATCTTGGACTGTGAATTGTTGGGAAGCTGTCCAAGAAATGCTTTCTTGGTCAACGGCTTTCTTTAAACAGTGCTCCACACAAGGAAGAACTGGATGGGAAGGAGATGACTCACTGCAGTGAATCAGCAGCCCGAATGAATCCATAAGGTTGGATGGAACCATACTGAAATCCTACAGCAAATGACAAGTCAAAAGATAGCAGTTACTCAATTAATTTGCAAATCAAATCAGTTTAGCAAAACGTCCTGCACAGCTGTGCCTTGGGTACTGCCACATTTGCTACGTTATCAGAGGAACATTTATGGCAACCCACCCTTACTGAGTGGATGGAGAAGAATCCAAGATGAGAAGTGCAGAGAAAATAAAGCACAAGACGTCATTTGCATGAGAATCATCATCCCCCGATACTGACTTTGCTACCACCTCGGGGGGCAGGGTGTAGTTTAAAAGAAAAAAGTAGTAAGTTAATACACGCCTGCACCCTCCGCTCCTCTGCTGCTAACCTCCTCACTGTGCCTCATTCTCGCCTGTCCCACCGTCGACCCCCGGCCCACGTCCTTCCCCTGGCCTGGAATGCCCTCCCTCTGCACATCCACCAAGCTAGCTCTCTTCCTTCAAAGCCCTACTGAGAGCTCACCTCCACCAAGAGGCCTTCCCAGACTGAGCCCCCTTTTTCCTCTCCCCCTCCCCATTCCCCCACCCTACCTCCTTCCCCTCCCCACAGCACCTGTCAATATTTTGTACAGATTTGTACTCTATTTATTTTACTTGTACATATTTACTATTCTATTTATTTTGTCAATGACGTGCATCTAGTTTTACTTCTGTTTATTCTGATGACTTGACCTTCCCAGACTGAGCCCCTTCCTTCCTCTCCCCCTCGTCCCCCGCTCCATCCCCCCATCTTACCTCCTTCCCTTCCCCACAGCACCTGTATACATGTATATATGTTTGTACATATTTATTACTCTATTTATTTATTTATTTTACTTGTACATATCCATTCTATTTATTTTATTTTGTTAGTATGTTTGGTTTTGTTCTCTGTCTCCCCCTTTTAGACTGTGAGCCCACTGCTGGGTAGGGACTGTCTCTATATGTTGCCAACTTGTACTTCCCAAGAGCTTAGTACAGTGCTCTGCACACAGTAAGCGCTCAATAAATACAATTGATGATGATGATGATGACCACATGTTTTGTTTTGTTTTGTTGTCTGTCTCCCCCTTCTAGACTGAGAGCCCGTTGTTGGGTAGGGACCGTCTCCATATGTTGCCAACTTGTACTTCCCAAGCGCTTAGTACAGTGCTCTGCACACAGTAAGCGCTCAATAAATACGGCTGAATAAATGAATTAATACACTAAGAGAGGAGAGGGATAGCAGACCTTTGCAGATGTATGTTCGGCACAGCTTTGCCGTGGCTCTTTTAATTTGTTAAATTTCCAGGCCACTATTTTCACAGATTAGTGGGTTGTTTTGTTGGTAATGGGGATAGTGTTATAATTTCGAAGGAATTATTTAACACTATTGAGATTAACGATTTAAAGCGGCTTTGCAACTTCCAGAGTTTGGTGCTATCCCACATGGCATCACTAGAGGGAAGGCACGCAACGGTAAAGCAGCGTGGCTCAGTGGAAAGAGCACGGGCTTTGGAGTCAGAGGTCACGGGTTCGAATCCTGCCTCCGCCACATGTCTGCTGTGTGACCTTGGGCAAGTCACTTAACTTCTCTAAGCCTCAGTTACTTCATCTGTAAAATGGGGATTAAGACTGTGAGCCCCACGTGGGACAACCTGATCACTTTGTATCCCCCCAAGCGCTTAGAACAGTGCTTTGCACATAGTAAGCGCTTAACAAATGCCAACATGATGATTAAACTCAACATGATGATTAAACATCATCATGATGATGATTAAACTCAACGGGCAATTGCTGTTAATCTCCTTGGACAAGGGGCAATCTACACTAATAATAATAATAATGATGTTGGTATTTGTTAAGCACTTACTATGTACGATGCACTGTTCTAAGCGCTGGGGGGAATACAAGGAGATGAGGTTGTCCCACGTGGGACTCACAGTCTTAATCCCTATTTTACAGATGAGGGAACTGAGGCACAGAGAAGTTAAGTGACTTACCCAGGGAACTGAGGCACAGAGAAGTTAAGTGACTTACCCAAGGTCACAAAGCAGACGTGGGGGAGTTGGTATTCGAACCCATGACCTCTGACTACAGGGCCACCTGTTAAAATGCCAACGTCCTCAGGCCAGTCTGCTCTCTAACCCGATCAAATTTAAGCAGTCCAAGTGGTCTTATCTACCTCGGTGATTCTCAGTCATTTTTACCCTAAAATTTCTTATTGATTAAATGAGTACTTTTCCTTACCATAAACTCCCCCTCCTTCTTAAGATTAAAACTAATCATCCAGGGTGAGCAAACTATTGGTAGCAAACGCCATTTGTATACAATACAATGATAAAACATAATATATCCTTATATTATTATTATTATTATGGTATTTATTAAGTGCTTACTATGTGCAAGGCACTGTTCTAAGCACTGGGGAGGATACAAGGTGATCAGGTTGTCCCACGGCAGACTCAGAGTCTTCATCCCCATTTTACAGATGAGGGAACTGAGGCCCAGAGAAGTTAAGTGACTTGCCCAAAGTCACACAGCTGACAAGTGGTGGAGCGGGGATTTGAACCCATGACCTCTGACTCCAAAGCCCATGTTCTTTCCACTGAGCCACACTGCTTCTCTATTATGATATATTATATTATATTATATCTATTATTATATCTGTAATATATAATATATATAACATAATATACAATATATATAATATATAATACATCTATAATATATCTATTATAATATACCATATCATAATATAATATATCATTTATATTATTTTATATTTATATATAATATAATGTAATACTATTTATATGTTTGTTATTTTATTTTATATTTATTATAATATGTATCCTTTATTATAATATAATAAAAGGTTATTGAAAAGGTAAAATGTTTTAGCGTAAAGTCAATAAATTATTATGAAATGTACCTTACCATCTGCCCAATGAGAGTGCTATTCTTATACACATGTCTCTTTGAAGATGAATCCAAGTCAATAAATGACCAGAAACTAGTCTGAATTGGAATGTTAATCTGCTGATCAACTCCTCCACACTTCTTTCCAGGGATGTACATTGTAATGGTTCTGCTCTCTAAAACTGATAGGCCAGATACCCTTCTGTTACTTGCATTCATTGTTGTATAGTAGTCTCCAAATGAAAATAATTCCTTTGTTCACAATGTCAGGAACCACTGAATATTTACTCTGACAAAATTAAATTATATATTCTTGATTGTAAGTACTAATATCTGAGGGGAACATTCAAATGCTTAAATGTAGAAAACTAAACTTATGGAGCGAAAAAGATCAAGAGGCCTTCCTAACCAACTCTCCACTCTGAAGTATGATTATACCCATGTCAAGGAAATCACATGATATTCTATCCTATAAAGACCTTTTGAGAGCTATTTAGTCATTTCTTTTGGTAGTTTGTTCCTAATTAAAGGAGCCAAATTTCTTGTTTTGCTTTGAGTGGAGATGGAAAACAGCTGGTCAACATTCTCTTTTAAATTTTGGTTGCTGCCAGTTTGATTTTTATTTGTACAGTCCAGGAAATGAAGGTATAGTTTCGTGTCTGGACAAACTTTTATTTGGGATGCTTAAGATGCAGGAATTCTATGAAGGTCTTAGGAGGTTTTTTATTGGGGTTTTTTTTAGGTATTAAAGCCATGTTACATTTTTTACCTTCAGTCTTTGTAAGTTAAACACCATACCATTTTATTTCTTAATTCTTTTGCTTACATTGCCCAAAAGTCTCATAACCTGACACCCAGATTTTAAGTGTTCCTGCAGTTCCTTCTCACGCTCTTATCTTGGGCAAGTTTTGTTTACATGGCCTGTAATTTTCATGCAATAAACATAACCAAGTTCTAGTGAGGACTGAGGTAACTGAAGCTCTGCCCTGACTCTAATTAGGCACTTGGACATCTCCTAACACTCACTACCCTTCCTAAATTTAAGTTCCATTCCAGTATAAGACATCAGGGGAGCCAGGCAAGCTGAACAGGGTATGGGATTGGGGCAGCTGGTAGAGAAGCCTTGCAATGGCTCTCTTTTTAGCTGTGGGAATACTGTAAGGGTGCCCAAACCTGGGTAGGCTTGGCTTCAGCCCAGGTTAACAAGAAGGTTTTGGTCAGGAACAGAGTACGCTTTATTCTTCTTACGAATTTTCAGAACTGCTGTTCCAGCCCTAGTTGATAGTGACGACTTCTGCTTCCTGGCTTTTAAAACTTGCCTACACAATTAAAGAACAGAGGTTCAGTCCCAGTTTGCTTTCTTGACCAACTACATCTCAAACACTGAAGGCAGCAGTGACCTTCCGCTGGAAAAATGAAGCTGGGTTCAATCAGGTGTTTGTGGAGGTTTTGCCTGAATTACCTGGACCTGGCAATCTGATTGCTTCATCAGTGATGATCCAATATCAATTCATGCAATATCACAAAAAGATATGGTAAAAATAAGAATAGTTGCTTCTTGGAGCTGGTTCTTAGTTTTGTTACAAATATTAGCCCAGTGGACTGGACTGGGATTCAAAAAAAACCTGGGTTCTAATCCTGTCTCAACATCTCCCTGCTGTGAGGCCTCAGTTTCCTCATCTATACAATGGGGGTGAAATACCTGTTCTCCCTGCCACAAAGACTACTATGATTATCAAGAGCTTTAAAAATAGTAATGTGAGTTAATCACTTCTAGTTCAAGGTTGAGATAGGTAGTTTTCTGAAGTTGTTAATTTAATTAGATAGCAGTGATAGCAGTGCTAAGAGTATATTGTAATAAGTAAATGCACAATAAAAGTTAATGCAAACATTCCACTTGGGAGTTACCTAGAGTTAGAATTCAGGACACCTCTTCTTGACAGCATATATTAGTACCCAGCTTAAATAATAGTTAATTATGGACATGTTGGTTTACCTGACTGAAGCAGTTCCAGTTTATCTTTTTTATATGAAGGCAAATCTCCTATAAAGCAAATTCCATCTTTGGCAAGGAGAACACTGCAAGCTTGAATGTTGGCAGCCCCAGTTCCGTACTTATCTTTGGACACAGTGGGGAAAATTTCACTACCAGCTGGGTGACGTATACCACGGGGCACAAGACACACACTGAAATTCAGAAGCCTAGGAAAAAAATAACATTCCTCATTATAAGGTACTTTCGCTCAATGTTTTGCATGATAGTAATGGGCATGAAATATTACTATAACATTTTGAGGGTTTTATTTTCATAGATGCCATAATCTTGAAAGAGACACTGAAAGGTTATTTAATCCACCTATTTTTCAGGGAGGACTACATCTAAACCATTTCTAAAAATGTATCCTTTTGTAAAGACGTCTACTGGTAAACACAACCCAGTGTTAAACATCTCTCATTGGAAAAAAAAAAATATTCCTTACACTTAACCAGTGTCTTATTTCCTACCAAAACAAAAGGGTTCCAAAATTGTCAACTTTCACATCAAACCTAGCTGAAGGACTGGTTTCAGGGGAGAAAATATTTCAGTAATGTACTGCTAGAAATCAGAGATTGGGTGTTATGAAAGGTTGTTTGATGGTGACCAGGAAGGGATTGAGCTTAAAAAAAAAAAGCTTCCTCCCCTTTTTGTCTAGCAGAAGAATTTGATCTCTGCCATTACAACACTGATCAAGAAAGTACTGCATTTTCCCCCTCTCTCATTATTGTCAATCTCTTAGTCAATGTTCTACCTACAGTAAGTACTCAGTAAATACTACCGAATGATTAAGTGTTCATAAACTTCCAAAATGCCATTGTAATAATAACATTCTCTCCTATAGTTAAATGGTCCCATAGTTCTTGTTCTCTAATTTTTTTCCTCATCTTTGAACTCCACTTTTAACCTTCTCCAAGCAGTTTGGATAACAAAACTACTCTTCCAGTTCAAAGTGGAGGAGAACATTTAAAGTTCGGAAGCCAAGTTCCCAGCTCCCAACTTCGTAAGAAGCAGCAGGGCCTAGTGGAAAGAGCACAGGTCTGGAGTCACAGGACCTGGGTTCTAATACTGGCTCTGCCACTTGCCTGCTATGTGACCTTGGGCAAGTTACTTAACTTCTCTGTTCCCTCATCTGTGCCTCTGTTCCCTCATCTGTAAAATGGGAATTCAGTAGCTGTTCCTGCTCTTTAATTTGTGAGCCCCATGTGGAACGTGATTTATTTATTTCTGCACCAATGTTTAGTACAGTGCTTGACAGAGTAAGCATTTAAATATTAAAATTATTATTATTCATAAATAAAAGATGAATATTTTAAATGTTCAAATTTTGAAAGCACAGAATACTAACATCTGGTTAAATAACTTTATAACTGTTTTGATTACTATATTCCATAACCAGCAGTACTTCATATACGGTTACTTTGTGTAGGGTGGGAACATTTCTTCCAATTCTTTTGTATTGTACTTTCTCCAGCAACTAAGATAATGCTCGAGGACAAGCACAGTTAATGCTTAATATATACCACTGATTGACTACATTTGGGAACATACTTTAGAAGTAAAAGGAAGTAGTCTGGCCTTGTTAGAAAGATCACGGGTCTGGGAATCAGAGGATCTGGGTTCTAATCCCAGCTCTCCATTTGCCTTTGAAAAACCTGGAGCAAATCACAATTTCTCTGTGCCTCAGTTTCCCTATCTGGAAAATGGAGATTCAATACCTGTGAGCCCCAGATGAGATAGGGATTGTTTTCAACCTGATTATCTTGTATAGAGCTTAGTATACAGAGCTTTGCACATACTAAGTACTTTACAAATAACACAATTATTATTGGTAAGTAAAACATGTGATGCCTGTTCACAATTAAAAAGAAACTTTGCAAATTTAATTTTACCTGTCTACCAGTAGTTGGTCACTAGTTATAATTAAAATATCCAGGTAATTGGCAGCTTCATTGTCTTTATCACTGGTCTGTACTAGACTCATCAACAAACAGAGTTTGAGTGTAGTGTAAACCCCCGGTGGAACAATTTGTGATGCAAAGAAGTTGGCAAGTATAGCCGTAAACTTCCAACATGAGTTTGAAGTCATGGTCAGTAGATTCCTAAAGTTATCACCAATATCAGAAGGATCTGAAAGTAAAGGATGACATTTCTTTTAGTTTACAGAACCTATTTTAAAAGTTCTCAGCTTTATGGATGCTAATAATGATTGAGGGTTTGGGGTGAAAGAGGAAGGAAATAACCACTCACCATAGATAAGGACACCCCAGTAGTTACATGACTGAGATAAAAAAGTATTGGAGATACCTGATTCATGCACTTTTCCTTACTATAATGCTTAACACTGTATGCTTAGCATATGTCCTTTTCTCTCTAAATACCTGTACATTAGATAGAATACTTAGGGATACTAGTCATTTACTTTGTGTGGCTAAAACATGTTGATTGTTTTTATACAATTATCACCATTCTATAACAATACCCACCCATAAGTCTCCAGGCCTCAGTTACCACATCTGTTAAATGGGGATTAAGAGCGTGAGCCCTTTGTGAGAGAGCGACTGTGTCTAACCTAACTTGTATCTTCCTCAGTGCTTGGCACATACCAAGTGCTTAACAAATATCATTATTATTATTATTCTAAAGAAATGTAAATTAAAAACATTGTTAAAGCACTGTACTAAGTGCTGGGGTAGACATAAAACAATCAAGTTGGACACAGTCCCTGTCTCACACAGGACTGGGAGAAGGATTTAATCCCCATTTTACCGATGCGGTCATTGAGGCACACACAAGTTAAGTGACATGCCCAAGGTCACACACAGCAGAAAAGTGGAGGAGCTGGGGTTACTGTATTGTTAAGTGTGGTCTAATGGAAAAAGCATGGGCCTGGGTCCAAGTCAGAAGTCCTAGGTTCTGATCCCAGCTCCACCACTTGCCTACTATGTGCAAAGTCACTTAACTTATCTGTGCCTCAGTCTCATTTGAAAAAATGGGATTAAATACCTGCTCTCCCTTCTACTTAGACTGTGAGTCAGCTCTATCAGACAAAAACTACCTGATTTGATTATCTTGTATACCTGCCCCACAGTTCAACCTCTCCTTCTCCTGTTGGGGTAAAAGTTGGATGGAGCCAGGAATCTTGCTCCTGTAAGCTGCGTAATATAGTTGCCACTGGTGAGGGTGGGTTTTCGTGAATGGGTAAGTTTATCCATTTGCCAGGATTTTCAGAAAGGCAACCATTAGTATTTCAATCAATTAATGATATTTACTGAGCAAATAACAGTATTTACTGAGCACTTACTATGTGCAGAACACTGTTCTAAGAGCTTGAGAGAGTACAAGTGAGTTAGCAGAACGTTCTGTGTGCATACTGCATGCAAAGCGCTGTTCGGAGAATTTAGGAGAGTACAACCCAACAGATTTTGTAAACATAATCCCTGCCCTCTAAGAGTTTACAATCTGTGAGTTCCTTAAGGACAATAATACTAATAATGATGGCATTTTTTAAGCACTTACTATGTGCAAAGCACTGTTCTATGTGCTGGGGAGGTTACAAGGTATTCAGGTTGTCCCACGGGGGGCTCACAGTCTTAATTCCCATTTTATAGATAACTGAGGCACAGAGAAGTGAAGTGACAAAGTCACAAAGTTGACAAGGAACTATGTCTCTCCTGTTGTATTCTCCTAAGCACTTAGCACAGGGCTATGCACACAGTAGGTACTCAAATACCAGTGACTGATCAATCTTCATTCAACTACTCAATGAAAACAATACCTAATTTTCCATTCATCAAAGCATATTTTAAATTGTGGGGGCAGTGAGAGGCCTAATGGAAAGACTATAGGTCTAGAAGTGAGGAGACTTGGTTTCTACTTCCAATCACATCTTTTGCCTGCTGTGAGACCTTAATTTCTTTTTGCGTCAATTTCCTCGTCTGCAAAATGGGGATTAAATACCTGTCTTCCCTCTGGTGAGTCCATGCAGGACAGGGACTGTATCTGGTATGACCATATTGTATCTATCCCAGTGGCTAGCCTGCTATTTTCAATTAGTAAGCATTCTTAACAGATACTATTGTTCTTATTGTTATTGTTAATGATACCTGTATATATGTATATATGTTTGTACATATTTTTTACTCTATTTATTTATTTATTTATTTATTTTATTTGTACATATCTATTCTATTTATTTTATTTTGTTAGTATGCTTTGTTTTGTTCTCTGTCTCCCCCTTTTAGACTGTGAGCCCACTGTTGGGTAGGGACTGTCTCTATATGTTGCCAATTTGTACTTCCCAAGCGCTTAGTACAGTGCTCTGCACATAGTAAGCGCTCAATAAATATGATTGATGATGATGATGAGAAACATTTCATGTTTTTAAATGTCAATTCCCTTTAAAAAGTAGTTTGCTGTAGATGCACAAATAAAAGTGATATTACTAAATTTTTCATAGAACAAGACTATCTTTTATACCATTAAAAAGGCAAATTTCATCATCTGCCTTACTGCCAAGACTTTTTGATTGATTAGTGTCATCTATGTGTTTGAAAATTCATCAGATTTCTTTTGGTTTGAGCAGAAATATTGCATTACACTTCTCGAAAGAATGCGGCTGGGGAAATAGGAACTGTTCTTCTAAACAACACGTTTATTTGGATAGAACTTGGTAGTGTTCAAAGAAATGGTTGTGTGTATATATGGGTGGTTTTGATCAAAGCGTAAATGCTGTGTTTCCTTTAATATGGAGTTTTTGTTTAAAATGTAGCCCCCATGTTGTAGAACTGTCAATACAAATCTGCCGCTTTATATAGAGATATAATTATCTTCCAAGATAAAAATCATTGTGGGATTTGCAAATCAGGTTCTTTTGGATTCAAATAGCACTAATGATCATGTTTTCATATCTAGCAAAGCTCACAATTTGCTTTCCTTTATTAATTCATTACTCCATATGTTTTTCTTACCTCGTGTTCTACACAAATGTATGCTGTTGGCCTCTATACAGATAGCTGCTTGTGAACAGGTTTTTACACAAATTGGAATTCCTATAATTCCATACTTGTTTCCTATTTTCATTTTATTGGATAATTCATCTAAAATCAAATACATAAGATATTTATTCACCAAATAAGCACTGCACATCTCAAGTAATATTTTACCATGACTACATTTTAGTGGCTGTACCTTTTAAAAGTTAGGCAGGTAAAGATAACTTGTTTATAAACTCACTGGTTCCAGAAGTGGCATTTCAGAAGTATTTATGACTTGCAGTCCCCCAACTTGGGTACCCCCAACTAACATCCCCAGCCTTTTTAGCTCCTTTTATGGGAAGTAGAAGACAAATGGGGGACAGTGGGGGAAGCAATGAGTACCTACAGCCTCTGTGATATCATTTTTAATTTACTTCCAGATTCATAATGCCATCTGGAGCTCTAATACCAGAATCTGGGAAGCAATGGATAAGGCTGCTGCTTTCCTCCCAATCACAAAGGTAAAAACCATCTGAGGAAAATGTAGGAGATGCCTGGGGTGGCAGTTTGGACTCTAGATCTCTAACAGTAACATGGACTTTCAAGTAGGTATTTCCAGAGGTCTTGTCCATGTTGACTTTTAAGAGACAAGAGTGGCCCAATGCTATGCTAAAGCTGAAGTGTAGGTCAAGGTGGTAGAAGTTTACTTCTCTTAAATTAAAAGAAACTACTTTGCAGTATCTTTCAGGATTTTAAAAGTTTTGATAATGACTTTTTGTCTGTCAAACTTAGCCACCTTACCTCTTAGGAAAACTGAGAGAGACTGAAACCTGCATGGTTGATCAGAATATCCCTGAAGAGCACAAAGGGCTTTTGCAGCAATTATTTCAACTATCTGTTTATCTTAAAAAACAAAGGGAACAAATGGTTCCTTACTGGAAAACATTTCCAATTTAATTTTCATGAGTCTACAGTTTCAAAATTACACTTCAAAAGATGAGACTGAAATTTTAAAGTTTGTCATTTTACCCCCAAGTACTCTAAATTTTCTGTCTTCTTGAAGTGGTGAAGCACACAGTTTACAAAAGAAATCATTTCTCACTGTTGCTGATTCTGTGGCACCGGGAACATGTACTCTTATATATTGAAATCCTGAAATGAAGCACAGCTCCAATTTGAATCCATCTTTAGATTTAGGCACCGCTAGTGATTAAAACATGTTCACTTGTAAACCAGCTGTTATTTCCTGGAAGCTAGCAAAAGACAGGCTGCCCAATAGTTAAATATTCAACCTTCTAAGGGTGTCTGTCAAACATTTGCTGAAATTTTTTCGGAGGATAGAGAGTAGCCTCTTGGATTCAACATCTGCAGACAGCTGTTCAATTAAATTATAACAAGCCCAATTTTCTTCAGATGCCTTGTAGCAATGCGTATTAATGTTCCTTGACCCTACAGGACTCTCTCCCTTCTGCCTGGAACACCCCCTCAGTTCATATAGAGCAGACCACTGCCCTCCCCATCTTTGAGGCCCCTCTGAAATCACATCTCCTCCAGGAGGCCTCCCCTGATTAATCTCTCATTTCCCCTATTTCCCTGCCAATTGCTACTTCAACTCTTTCACATCACCTAAGCACTTGGGTACTGGCCCCTCCCCTCCATTGCACTTATTTATGTAAATATCTTTATACTCAATTGCTTCCTCCTTCCTGTGATTTATTTTAGTGTCAATATCTCCCACGAAATTGTAAACTCCTTGAGGGCAGGGATCATGTTTATACTTTCTCTATTGTACTTTCCCAAGGGCTTACTACTGTTATCTCCACAAAATAAGCACATAATACTGATAATAATAATAGAGAAGCAGCATGGCCTAGTGGACAGTGGATAGGCCTGGGAGTTAGAAGGACCTGGGTTCTAATCCCAGCTCCACGACTTGTTTGCTGTGGGACACTGGGCAGATCACTTCTCTTCTCTGGGCCTCAGTTACCTTATCTGTAAAATGGGGATTAAGACTGTGAGCCCCATGTGGGCCTGGGACTGTGTCCCACCTGATATGTTTGTATCAACCCCAGCACTTAGAACAGTGTTTGACACATAAGAAGTGCTTAACAAATACTACCATCATTATTATTATTACATTTCCTTATATCCTCATTTCTAAAACCTATAATTTATTTTAATGTCTGTCTCCTCACATCAATTTTAAAATTCTTGATGGCAGGGATCATGTTTACCTACTTTATTATACTTTTCCCACGTGCTTAGTACAACGTTCTGCACCCTGTATGCGCTCAATAATGCTGATTCTGACCAAGTCAATTTCCATTATATTCATCCCTGTGAAATGCTTGAAAACATGACGTAATTTAATGTTTTACATTCTCATTTTAAAGTTTTACCTTCTGAAAAGGGGCATGTTTCATCTGAACAAAGGAATCTTGCACCTTGGGTGTATTTAGTTATAGTTGTCATTGCAATTACTATTCCTTCCACCTTATAAAATCTCTCAGATATGTAATCGAATGGAAACTCACAAAGATCGAAACAATAACTTGGCAGAGAAGGTAAATGTGTTATTTTCAGAACAATGTTAATCTAAGAAAGAATGAAAATGAAAACTGCATTACTGAAAACTGCAGAGCCCAATACATTTGTTAAAATGTATTAAAAATGATGAAATGGAAAAATGAGATGTATACATGTAAAATATTCTGTTGAACTAAAAGGTAAAAATAAAGGTACCTACTAGAAAATGTAGAATTGGAAGAAAATTCACTTCTGTATGACATTTTTAATTAGTATTAGTTTAATTCCGCTCAATAACCAAAGCTTACCTGAGTTTCTGTCTTTAACTGTTCAATTAATGAGAGAGTTTTAACAGCAACAAAACAGACCTGAAATTTAAAATAAAATAATTTTGCTAAGGAAATAAACAAATAGACTAAACATGATTTTGCCTTTAACTTACTGACTGAAAAAGTTGGGCAGCTTTCAGAGGCTGGTGTAGAATGTGATTTCCAAGAACTGCATCCAATTCAACCACATCAGAAGGATTTATTAAAATATTAAACCGATACACAGCATAACTTTGTTTCGATTCTGTAAATGAACATTGACAATAGTCAAAGCATTGAAAATTAACTTCAAATACAGTATCCTTTCTAAACATTGTAAAACTTTTCTCTCAATGTACCATTATATCGCTTGCAATCATCTACGAATCTTTGAAGACCTCCGCTCCTGTCAAGGTACACAAGGGCCGCCTCCTTCAGTTTTAGAGGATTTAGCATTATTCACAGTTGATGATTCTTTTTTATTTACAAGTCATAAGATTATAACCACTGACAGCGAATACACCTCAGCTAATAGATGTGATGACGGTGGTGGAAAGGCCTGTAAAGAAATGAGTACAATTCAAAGTGTAAGTCTTGCAGATACTCCAGCAAAATATGGGTGTTATCAGTACTAATGACAATGTCATAGGTGATGGAAAATAGAAGACAAATGGCATGCAGTTTTAACTATAACCCAGAAGTAAATTCACAAGGTCCTTTAGTCAAACAAAATATACAATTTGACAATAAAATTTTATCAACGATCAAGAAGCAAAATGGCCTAGTGGCAAGAGCATGGGCTTGGGAGTCAGAAGTTGTGGGTTCTAATTCCTACTCTGTCACGTCTCTGCTGTGTGACCTTGGGCAAGTCACTGAACTTCTCTGTGCCTGTTACCTCATCTGTAAAATGGGGATAGAGACTGTGAGCCCCACGTGATTACCTTGTATCCACCCCAGCGCTTAGGAAAGTGTTTGGCTCATTGTAAGCGCTTCACAAATACCATCATTATTATTACTGCCCCAGGGCTTAGAACAGTGTTTGGCACATAGTAAGCCCTTAACAAATACTATCATGATAAGAATGGGGGCGCAAATAGGGTCCTCACTGATATTTGGGTTTTTTTCTAAAATATGGTTGTTTATTCCATTAATTCTGCACAATAATGCTGAAATGCGGCAACCACAGTAACTACCAGAATACAGAAGCGAAGTTATGGAGTGTGTGACTGGAGTGAAAGGGATTTAAGCAACACTGGGGGAGGATGACACGCAGATTCGTGAAGGGTTCCCTATTTTTCTGTTACACTGTGCTCTCCCAAGTGCTTAGTAAGCGCTCAATAAATACGACTAACTGAAAAACGAAGACACGAATTACCCAGATCATTACGGGAAATGAGACCCAGAGCTGATCGTCTGTTCCTGTTTTGGCTCGGGTTTAGAGAGGACAACGAGACCCATATCCCTCACGAACACCTCAAGCGGGAGAAGCAACGTGGCTTAGTGGAAAGAGCCCGGACTTGGGAGTCAGGGTACGCGGGTTCATTCATTCATTCAATCGTATTTATTGAGCGCTTACTGTGTGCAGAGCACTGTACTAAGCGCTTGGGAAGTACAAGTTGGCAACATATAGAGATGGTCCCTACCCAACAGTGGGCTCACAGTCTAGAAGGGGGAGACAGAGAACAAAACAAAACATATTAACAAAATCAAATAAATAGAATAAATATGTACAAATAGAGTAATAAATACGTACAAAGCCTGGGTTCTAACCCAGGCTCCACCACTTGTCTGCTGTGTGGCCTTGGGTAAGTCACTTCTCTGCGCCTCAGTTACCTCATCTGTAAAATAGGGATAAAGACTGTCAATCAATCAATCAATCATATTTATTGAGCGCTTACTGTGTGCAAAGCACTATACTAAGCGCTTGGGAAGTACAAGTTGGCAACATATAGAGACGGTCCCTACCCAACAGTGGGCTCACAGTCTAGAAGGGGGAGACAGAACAAAACATATTAACAAAATAAAATAAATAGAATAAATATGTACAAATAAAATAAATGGAGTAATAAATACGTACAAACAAAGCCTGGGTTCTAACCCAGGCTCCACCACTTGTCTGTTGTGTGGTCTTGTGTAAATCACTTCTCTGCGCCTCAGTTACCTCATCTGTAAAATAGGGATAAAGACTGTGAAGCAATCATATTTATTGAGTGCTTACTGTGTGCAGAGCACTGTACTAAGCGCTTGGGAAGTACAAGTTGGCAACATATAGAGACAGTCCCTACCCAACAGTGGGCTCACAGTCTAGAAGGGGGAGACAGAGAACAAAACAAAACATATTAACAAAATAAAATAAATAGAATAAATATGTACAAATAAAATAGAGTAATAAATACGTACAAACAAAGCCTGGGTTCTAACCCAGGCTCCACCACTTGTCTGTTGTGTGGTCTTGGGTAAGTCACTTCTCTGCACCTCAGTTACCTCACCTGTAAAATAGGGATAAAGACTGTCAATCAATCAATCAATCATATTTAGAGTGCTTACCGTGTGCACAGCACTGTACTAAGCGCTTGGGAAGTACAAGTTGGCAACATATAGAGACGGTCCCTACCCAACAGTGGGCTCACAGTCTAGAAGGGGGAGACAGAGAACAAAACAAAACATATTAACAAAATCAAATAGAATAAATATGTACAAATAAAATAAATACAGTAATAAATACATACAAATAAAGCCTGGGTTCTAACCCAGGCTCCACCACTTGTCTGTTGTGTGACCTTGGGTAAGTCACTTCACTGCGCCTCAGTTACCTCAACTGTAAGATAGGGATAAAGACTGTCAATCAATCAATCGTATTTATTGAGCGCTTACTGTGTGCAGAGTACTGTACTAAGCGCTTGGGAAGTACAAGATGGCAACATATAGAGACAGTCCCTACCCAACAGTGGGCTCACAGTCTAGAAGGGGGAGACAGAGAACAAAACAAAACATATTAACAAAATAAAATAAATAGAATAAATATGTACAAATAAAATAGAGTAATAAATACGTACAAACAAAGCCTGGGTTCTAACCCAGGCTCCACCACTTGTCTGTTGTGTGGTCTTGGGTAAGTCACTTCTCTGCGCCTCAGTTACCTCACCTGTAAAATAGGGATAAAGACTGTCAATCAATCAATCAATCATATTTAGAGTGCTTACCGTGTGCACAGCACTGTACTAAGCGCTTGGGAAGTACAAGTTGGCAACATATAGAGACGGTCCCTACCCAACAGTGGGCTCACAGTCTAGAAGGGGGAGACAGAGAACAAAACAAAACATATTAACAAAATCAAATAGAATAAATATGTACAAATAAAATAAATACAGTAATAAATACATACAAATAAAGCCTGGGTTCTAACCCAGGCTCCACCACTTGTCTGTTGTGTGACCTTGGGTAAGTCACTTCTCTGCGCCTCAGTTACCTCAACTGTAAGATAGGGATAAAGACTGTCAATCAATCAATCGTATTTATTGAGCGCTTACTGTGTGCAGAGTACTGTACTAAGCGCTTGGGAAGTACAAGATGGCAACATATAGAGAAGGTCCCTACCCAACAGCGGGCTCACAGTCTAGATGGGGGAGACAGAGAACAAAACATATTAACAAAATAAAATAAATAGAATAAATATGTACAAATAAAATAAATAGACAAACAAAGCCTGGGTTCTAACCCAGGCTCCACCACTTGTCTGTTGCGTTCCTTGGGTAAGTCACTTCTCTGCGCCTCAGTTACCTCATCTGTAAAATAGGGATAAAGACTGTCAGCCTCACGTGGGACGACTCAATTACCTTGTATCTACCTCAGCGCTTAGAACAGTGCTTGGCACATACTAATAATAATAACGGCATTTATTAAGCGCTTACTATGTGCAAAACATCATCATCATCAATCGTACTTATTGAGCGCTTACTATGTGCAGAGCACTGTACTAAGCGCTTGGGAAGTACAAATTGGCAACATCTAGAGACAGTCCCTACCCCACAGTGGGCTCACAGTCTAAAAGACTGTTCTAAGCACTGGGGAGGTTACAAGGTGATCAGGTTTACCGACGGGGGGCTCACAGTCTTAATCCCCATTTTACAGATGAGGGAACTGAGGCCCAGAGAAGTGAGGTGACTTGCCCACAGTCACCCAGCTGACAAGGGGAGGAGCCGGGATTTGAACCCCTGACCTCTGACTCCAAAGCCCGTGCTCTTTCCACTGAGCCACGCTGCTTCTCATAGTAAGGGCTTAACAAATACCATTATTATTATTATTATTATTAAATTCAGTTTTATGTCATAATTTACAGACACCCACTGGAAAGGAGGGGCCCAGCCCGCCTGGCTCTCCTCACAGGCACGACCTGTGGGCCCCACCCCCTCGCCTCACCACTCCGCGCATGCGCACCAACGGCTGCCCGGCCAGCGCGAGACGCGTACTCCACTCCTCCTTCCCGCCAAAAGCGCGCCATCCACCCCTCCCCCCCACCCTCAATTTTACCTCAGCGTCGTTTACTGCCTTCAGCCCGGGCCGCCAATTCAGCATTTGGGTCCTAACCCCAATTTTGTCACATATCTGCTTGGTTAAGTCACAAAATTCCTCCCCACCTCAGTTACCTCATCTGTGAAATGGGGATTGCGATTGTGAGCCCCTTGTGTGGGACAGGGCCTGTGACCAAACTGATCCAACTTGTCTGTACCCCAGCTCTGGGCACATAGTGTTTAACAATCAATCAATCAATCGTATTTAATGAGCGCTTACTGTGTGCAGAACACTGTACTAAGCGCTTGGGAAGTCCAAGTTGGCAACATATAGAGACAGTCCCTACCCAACAGTGGGCTCACGGTCTAAAAGGGGGAGACGGAGAACAAAACCAAACATACTAACAAAATAAAATAAATAGAATAGATATGTACCAGTAAAATCATAAATAGAGTAATAAATATCATCATCATCAATCGTATTTATTGAGCGCTTACTATGTGCAGAGCACTGTACTAAGCGCTTGGGAAGTACAAATTGGCAATATATAGAGACAGTCCCTACCCAACAGTGGGCTCACAGTCTAAAAGGGGGGAGACAGAGAACAAAGCCAAACATACTAACAAAATAAAATGAATAGAATAGATATGTACAAGTAAAATAGAGTAATTAATATGTACAAACATATATACATATATACAGGTGCTGTGGGGAAGGGAAGGAGGTAAGACGGGGGGGGGGGATGGAAAGGGGGACAAGGGGGCGAGGGGGAGTTACTATTATCCCATCATCACCCCCTTACACCACTTCAGTCTTAGAGGAATTAGTTGCTCTAAATCCAAAACAAACCCACCCACATAGTAAGTGCTCAATAAATATGATCGAATGAATGAACCTATCCTCTGTAGTCCCCTCTCACCAGGTTTTATTCCAACTACCAGCCCATGATCTTGCACCAACCACACATTCACATACTCAGGATCACTTGCAACATTTTAGAACATGTCCCATTATTAATAATAATAATAATAATTGGCATTTATTAAGTGCTTACTATGGGCAAAGCACTGTTCTAAGCGCTGGGGTGGATACAGGGTGATCAGTTTGTCCCACGTGGGGCTCAGAGTCTTAATCCCCATTTTACAGATGAGGTAACTGAGGCCCAAAGAAGTTAAGTGACTTGCCCAAGATCATACAGCAGACATGTGGCGGAGTTAGGATTCGAACCCATGACCTGACTCCAAAGCCCGTGCTCTTTCCACTGAGCCACGCTGCTTCTCTGCTTCATTATTAAGCACTCACTCACCTACATATTTTTCCTTCTCCCATCTATCTGTAAATTAAAAACTGCCAACTCATTGAGGGCAGGCACACTATTGAACTCTCCCAAGAAGTTAGTACAGCTCAACGAAACTACGTATTTCTTTGCTGATTTGCTGTTAATTGATGCCACTGGCAATATTTTACCTCTGGGTGTGGCCGAAAAGACTGCTGCATGAGCCTAGTTCTGCTGGCAAGGGTGCATGAAGGATTGTCATCATTTTCTCCAAAATGCTTGATATTCTGGACGAGTATCACTGAATTTGCCTTCTATTTGAAACTTCCTCTGACTCCCTTTTTGGTGTCATCTTGAGAAACGTAACTCAAAGAAACTGTGAGTTGCACTTTAAGGAAAGCTGCCCACGTGTGAGCATCCCCAGAAAGATCTGATGAGCCCAGTGAGAAAGAAAAGTTTGCCATAAAGTATAAGAGTTTTCAGAAATGAATGCTTTATTTACAGGAGAAATGCAGACTTTGATTAAACTTTACAACACAATGAGGTTCTGTCCAAAAGATTTTTCTTTTCAAAACTCCACAAAAGAGCTTTATTTGTTTGAATGGCTACAACAATTTGCCTGTTGTACAAATACCATAACATTAGAGGAACAGCATGACCCAGTGGCTAAAGCATGGGCCTGGGAATCAAAAGGACCTGGGTTCCAATCCCAGCTCCACCACTTGTCTGCTGTGTGACCTTGGGCATGTTATTTAACTTCTCTGAGCTTCAGTTGCCTCATCTGTAAATAGGGAGACTGTGAGCTCCGCATGGGACATGGACTGCGTCCAACTTGGTTACCTTGTATTCAGTTATTCACTCATAACTACCCAAGTGCTTAGTACAGTGATTGGCATATTGTAAGCACTTAAATACCATAAAAAAAAGCATGTCCAGAGAACCAAAAAGTGGTTGCTTTCCAGGTACTCAAGAAAAAGTCTCAACAATTAAACTGGATTGGTTCTAACCTAGACAATGCAGGGTTTGAACAATTTCTGGGCAGTTCAGAATGTATCAAAAATGGACTCTTTTCCATCTCAATGCCATTATCAAAGCCAATGACAATGCCAATTTTGAACTTGATGCCTGTATTTTAAAAAAAACCTCTTAAAGCCTGACTTACACCCTCAGCTTGCAGTTCCGGAGTGATTAGTGATGTCTCAATTTCCCAGACACAAAATATCTGACTCAGCTGTTAATGTCAGCAACCTTCAGTCTGTGACTTACCTGAGGAAAGAAACCCAAGAAACCATTAGCCATTTCATCTCTTGAAACTTGCTCCTTTCTTCCCATGTTACAAATATTAAATATTACTCATCATCTTGTGATTGTTAGAACTTCCATCTAGGTTGGTCTACTGTTTCACAGCTACTCGTTGTCCTGGGACTATATCTTTGCCAGTGTGAGATGGGAGTCGGAGAACCTGGGTTCTAAACCCTGCTCTGCTACTTGCCTGCTTGGTGACCTTGGACAAGTTACTTAACTTTGTTACTCAGTTTCCTCAACTGTAAAATAGGGATTTAGAACTCATGCTCTCTCTTACCAAGATTGTGAGCTCCATGTGGGACTGGGACTGTGTCTGAACTGATTATCTTGTATCTACCCCAGTGCTTAGTACAATGGCTGGCACATAACAGATCCCATGATATTATGACTCACAATCCCTCCATTTGTTTTTGCTGTTTACAAAACGTGTCACGAATTTCAATTTTGGGTTTTGGTCTTATGATCTTGGTTCAATTAAATCAATGGTACTTACTGACCCAAAACCCATTTCAAACCATATTCTGATAATTGTATTAGTTTTAAGAAGGAAATTGCTTCTGGCATCTTCTTACAATAGACAACTCTTACAACTGTTTTGTATACTAGGTTGAAAAGTCAGATTAAGTCTAATTTAAATTTCTACCACCGTCACTTTTCGTGTAGACTGATGGTATATAGAACACACACCTGAAATCTGGCTTCAAGTCTTTTTCTTCCTCTCCCATCTCCTGCTTCTGTGTTTTCTATAATTCATTTTTACTGTAGTGAAGTCATGCAGTACAATCAATGCTATGGAGTCCTTCAAAAGTTTGAAAATTATCAAGCATTTATTTACTTATATTAGGCATAGAAATTATACAAAAAGCAAATGCATATCATATATACATCCACAGTACCCACTGTTGGAATACAATATTTGTTATGCTGATTTGTTAAGTGTGAGTATCACACTGAACTGTTTTATAAAACTTTTTTTAAATGGGGAAGTAAGTTTCATTCTAACCAAATCACTGCACTATTGCACACGGCTGATTAGGGAATATCAGAGAAAGTAATGCAATTGAAATGTTTTCATGAAAGGCACTGTACAATCGATATAATTTTATCTTTTAAACCAATTAAATATTAGGATGAGGATCCAAAAAAATCCCCCTAATTTACTCCAATTCCATTACATTCAGCTATTAGCTTCTATTTATAAACAATTACATACAAACAAAAATTACAAGATTAAAATAACTTAAATGGCCCAATTTTTCAGTATATAAACCTTTTGATTGCAACATGATCAGCATACAAAAGACAGAAATACCCAAGCAACTCTTCTTTATTGAGCCATTTTTAGGATTAACAAACTTAGAACCTTAACTTCATGATAAGCAAAAACACTGCTGATTTTTCAGAAGAGGTACATTTTTACAAATCTAAGGATATAATTTATACACAGAAAAGCCACCACTTTAAGAAAGACATGAAAAATATGATTTTATTTTTGTAGGAAACAAACCAACTGCTCATTTTTTTTTTGGGGTGGGGGGAGAACGAACATAAATTTTTCACATTACTAAAATCCACATGGGTAAATTATCTCTTCCAATGCAGTAATACTGCTCTAAAGGCATGAAAGCATTATATATGTCTGAGAGCAGTTAACTTCTTTCTCAGATCATTCAAACCCAAAGAAAAAATCCTCCTTCTACACATTTTTTTTCTGTTTCTTATCTTTGACTGAATTATAGAAAAGCTACAATAATATATTTGAAATCAGCTAATAAAAGAATTTTGTGGCATCCCAACTAATTGCTATAGAATGATTATGCTGCCCACCTCTGAGTTAAAGGACTTGAAATTTGATGAACACAAACTGAAAGCCATGCAGCAGTAACCTACACTTCATACTCGTCAAAAAGAAAATGGGAAATGTAGGACTTTCTTTAGTTGTAATATTAAAAATAATGCTTCATTTTGGTGGTCCAAGGGTGAACCATACCTCCTCACCTACCCCAGTGTTCTCTGGTGCTTTTTCATACAAATATACTGGCGGCAGTTGCTGAGGGAGATGAAGATCTGTATTTCCTTGAGTCCAACTGGTTAGGAAGGAAAAGGAAGAATAGACCAGGAAAATGTGTAATGTGTATATCCTATGTACTCTGACAAGTCTGAGTTAAGGACCACTAAGGGTGCCTAACATTCACAAAATCCAATACTCTTCAAAAGAATATAAATTCTTCCTTTGACCAAATGACAGATCTTTGGTCTCCATAAGTACAGATCTTTACATTCTATCCCCAGGGTTTAATGAACAAAGAGTTGAGCCGGCATCTAGGTGACTGACTCACAATATTTATAAGCATTTCTACAGTAATAATAATAAAAATTTCCCTAAATGCATATGAAAAACAGTACACACTTTTCAAAAAGATGTTTCCCAAAGTTTTGTAATACCTTTTGGAGTTCTGGAAATGATCATGAAAAAAATGAATGACTACGACATGATATAGGCATTAACCTAATAAGGGGATAACGAGAAATATCAGAGTACAGCTGAATGAAAAAAGAAGGTATCCCAAAAACACATTCACCCAACAAATACCCAGAAGGAATATTAGTGAATTTTCAATTAATTCCTTAGTTTAACTTGGTAAAAAAACAAATATTAAATAAATCACCTATTCAAAAGGCACAAACAACTTAAGATGCCTTAACATAAATATACAGGGCTCTCGAGAGAGATGGGGGGCGGGGTCTTCCCTGAAACATGAAGAGACTTCTCTCTGCATCTTAAGAATATTGACCAATGATGATCTAATAATGCCTATAGAGTAGTCTAAGCATATATTAGTTGTAAAGATGTTACTTTTTACAAACATCTTACTAGAAATGCTACAATAACCATCCACTTCTGTTCAGCTATAAGTTAGCATTATTCTTATTTTTAGTTTCATTATATTACAAACTAATTTTTCACAGCTGCTCTCAAAACTACATATATTGCACTTTCATTTTTGGCAGTTCAGTTAAAGAGTAGCAAGTCAAAACAAATCCTGCAGGTAGTAACAGTATTCACTTTGATCTACAATAAGCAAAAAGCTTTTATATAAAAGCAGCATTTACAGTAGTGCCAGGCAAACTCAGATATTTACAGAAAGTGTAGGTATTAAAATATTACTCCTTTTATGAAATTATTTTGTAACTGGAAGCAACTCTTTCAAGACGTAGTTGTATCACTAATTTGTGCAAAACAGGCTTTGCTTTTTTCCCCATCATTCTGCAGAACTGTTTTGTTTTTGTTTTTTCAGAGATTTGGTAATTTGGATCATTTATGATTAAAATTCCAAGGCAGCAATTAGAAAGGGAGAATTTGAATTAACTAAGGATGGTCTCTTGCAACACGGAACCACCAGGTCTTGAGAAAATTTGTACATTTCAATTCAAAAATCAAGGAATAGGAATCCAAGCTTCTAATTCTCCTCAGCCTGCAGTTAATTTCTGTACTGAAAATGCAAACGGTAAAATAATTTCAATGCCTTTGCCATGATTTTAAGATCAACTATGTTATGATTTTCCCAAGAAATATAAAAGAAAAACTAGTGCGTGTTTAGGTATTTACCCACACATGTGCTTTACATGACTCATACATTTCTTGGGATTTATATCATTTTGTGAAATTATGCACGTTTGCACTGTTTTAATAGTTATCTAGGGTCCTGGGTCTGGACTTAATTAAGAAAGTCCAGTGTCTCTAGACAAAAGTAATTTAAAATTCATAACGTGCATTTTCATAGGGTGACTAAGAATATTAGGATGACGCTCTCCCCACTACCTATTGGACTTCGTGAACTGCTGTGCTTAAGGGCATATACAGAAGAGGGGCATATAAAGAGTCAGATGGAAAACGTTAAATATTGATACATTAACCCTTTAAACTTTGGGAGATTCTTCACACCAAATCAAAATGTTTTTCAATTCCCCTTTCCCTAGAAAGAAAAGTTTATTTCACCAATGTGAGCTACAGTGTGTCAATAACCTCGAATTTATTATATTCCCAACCACTTATAGATCTGCAGAATGAAAGGTTACTCAAAGTTTAAAACTAAACAGGGAGTTGAGCACTTTCTTTTTCCTTTTAATACTGTCAAGTAATGAATGCTTATACATGATTTGATATGAAAAAATTACCCTCTTTATAAACTACAACCTACAAAAAAGACAATTGCATAGTTATGATTTAAGCACAAAGTTACTACAGTGATAAAGGCATTAACATACTCAATTGTGCAACTGTTAAAGACAGCCAATCCTGGGTAGGTAATACTGTAAACCTAGAAGGGGAAAACAGTCTAAAGCAAAATATTTTTGCTTAAAAAGATTATTGTAAAGAATAGTACACTTTTAAAGTCTTCGTTTAAAAATAATTTTACAAAGCCGAAGTAATAAAGTTTAAATCCCAAACATAGCTCTCTCAAATGCCCTATTTCCCTACATACAGCAGAAACTCCCCCACAAAAAAAAACCCTTATTCCACAAGTTCCAACTTGACATATAAAAATGAGGCACTGGAAAGACATTTTTGAAAAAGTTCACACCCTCTGAGGAATATCAGTCCCAACCTAAGGCTAGTGCTTTTTCAGTGTTTGCTGAATGGCAATTGACCTACAAAAATAGGTCTTCAGAAGGGGGTGCATATGAGAAACCAACAAATGCATCATCTGCTTCCAGTACACTGGCATTTACTATTGAATAGTCAGAGGACACACAAACAGAGTACGGAACCATTTCTTCAGTAAATGTTGCATCAAAGTTCCTGATATCATCTGGTCCAACCTAAAATATTGAAAGCACACCATTATTTGTGTTTCACCTACCTTTTATTCAATCATTTCAAACATCTGATATAAATCTCCATACAAGAAAGGGAAATTGTCACCCCCTAAAAGCCCTAAGGTTGGATAGGATGTGGCTTCCAAGTAGTGCAACTGGATTCTGCAGTTAGGGCACAAGGGTCATGCATAAAGCTAGGTTTCTGCCCCAAACCTAAGAACAATTACTTGGCCGGCTAGGAGTATGCCCCTCCTTCCAGGCTGAGAGCAGCAAGTCCTTTCTAAGGAAAATACTGCACTTTACTCCTTAACTTTACTTCTGTCACACCCACACAAAGCAGGGATTTTTCCACTAGAGAACTTAAAATTCATTCATGAAAAGTTTAAATCTGCTTCTGAATAATCTGAAAATGAAGACATTTTCATTACACGTTTTAGAAGGAACCTTGCTGAGGAACAAAGATTCTTTTCCCATTGTGCATCTCTCTGAACAAGAAACAGTTGTGACCCTAAACTGTAACCTCATTAGCAGCACGGAACGTGTCCGTTATATTGCTGGGTTGAACTCTCCCAAGCGCTTAGTACAGTGCTCTGCACACAGTAAGCATTCAATACAATTGATTGATTGCACATGCATGTGGCCTTAAAAGCTTAGCACAGGCCCTTTAAGAATGCAACCCTGCACTGAAGGAGAACTGACTATACACATCTTTTTCTATTTTCACTCTCCCTTCACTTTGCTTTGACCTTCGCTGTCCCCCACTAAAATTCCCAATCACTACTTTTGAAGAAGTGGGAAGAAAATTATTTTGTATCATCGGATGGGGGAAAAAGACTAAGGATTCTACTAAAGGTGGCCAGAACTACAACAGAAGGCACAATAACATACAGAAGAAATATTTTCACTGCAGAAGAATGAAATTCCTAAAATAACTTCAGTATTAATTCAGCTACTTATTAATGACAATTAATGAACATACTAATCTAGGCTTATACAGGGATGATGACGATTAGCTTTGGCTCAACACATTCCTCAAAAGATTTGCCCCTAAGTACTGAGCCCTTAATTTCTGAGAATTGACGAAATCAGGTCCACGGAGGCATACCAGACTGACACAGAATTAGAGATCGAGGGGGCACGTATATCTGAAACCTACCACATTTGGATTAAATGGTGGTGGAATCTTCTTCTGTACCAAATCAGTCCAGCTGAGTGATTCAAAGAAGGGATGATTCTGAATTTCAAGCTAGAAGATAGGGAAAAAATTGTGAATTGTTTCTGCAGAAGATAAAAGGGGTTATAATAATAATTTGAGGAAAATACATCTGCCTGCCTGAAAATTCACCTACTTCTGCCATGCTCTGATTTGCAATGGGGGTCTTCACTAATAATTCATCCACCTCTAGACACAAGGTGGGGGATCTCCATAGTAGGGATGGAGTAATCATCATCATCAATCGTATTTATTGAGCGCTTACTGTGTGCAGAGCACTGTACTAAGTGCTTGGGAAGTACAAGTTGGCATACTCAAGGCCAAGACTTCTGGCTCTAATCTCAGGGAGATGCTCTGGGTGGCATGATGCAATCTAGAACCTGAGAACGCATGACGAGTTTACAGCTACTTCTCCAAGCACACACTATTTCTATCTGCATTTGCTTTATGGGATGTGAGGTGCATTAATAAGAAATGTATGGCAGGAAACCTTCCCAGAACCAGGAACCCACACACACTGGACACTTGTTTACCTCCCCTGACACTTTCAAATGAGTGCCAAAACAGATACAGTGCTCTCCATTGTTAATGCCAGTGTTCTATTTTTTTCAGGATTCCTTTCTGTACACCAGAATGTAAACTACTAATTAGCTCCCAAAGCTACTAACCCACTGTCTATTAATTCATCATCACTTCTCAATTCAGGTTTAAAGCAGAATGGTGTGTGAGGGCAAATGAATGGGGAGAAAACACTTACTTTTAAAAGGCTCATATGTCAAGTATATTTTTTAAAAAAGCTTTGCCAATAGAAAACTCTGCAGTGTTTCTGTGTCTGCTATAACGATGAAACCCCAGTTGGAGAGCTATGATTTGCCACACATTTCTAATCAACACATCACGTGAGAGCTCCATCTTTCAAAACTGCTTCCTATATTTTCCTGCCATTGAAATGATGGAAGTCTTTTCAGAAATTTCTCATCTTTTCTGACTGCATCAATACAGTGAATAGAATTGAGTTTCAAATATGAATACAGTAAAATTGCACAAATTAGGACTCCATTAATTCAGAATTTGTGATCATTCACTTTTTAAGAGACAACACGATAATCTAGGATTTACTATAAAAACAGTCAGAGACCATGGCTGCCAAAGAGTCATGAGATGGGGGAGATGAGAAAAGGAAAAAAAAAAAAGCCAGGAGTGAGCATCTGATTTGAGTTTTCAGGCAGTCCTGAATTCCCTTGATCTCCCTCAGAGAGGGGGCCCATAGAGAGAGGAGCAGCATGGGTGTAATGACCAAGTCCAAGTCCCTTGACAGGAAAAAAGGAAAAAATAGTCCCATCTTCCTGGATCCATTCTATCCTAGTCTTTTATTCTAAGAAACACATAGTCAGGGCTTGCCTATGGAATTCATCATTGTTCCCAGAAACTTTAAAAGATCTGGATTAAATGGGAACATTGAATATGTAGGATGAACAACTCAAATATTTACTAAGAGGAAGAGAAGGAAATATACTACCCAACTATTTTTAGAGGATATTTTAAAAACTCAGATTTTTCATCAACTCTTTCTCCTACTTCATTCCAAATTAAATGGTTGAGCTGGTCTAGCATTTAATTATTTGCAATGAGTGTACCTATAAAGCCTCTGCCAGAAACTCTGAGCTGACGAAAACTAAAAGCACCTAAAAACTTTCTTCTCATATATTTCTAACTATTGATATGTGATTTTTTTTCTTTCTCTGCATATATTACAAACTGAAATTAACCCTTCCTTATATTGCAACTTTCTGCAGTAGACAATTTTCCATCTTTAATGAAACAAAATACCTTCCAATTAATTTGAATTACTTCAAAATTGCAAAAGTAACTTTATTAAAGATATATAAGAGTTCTGGGATGACTTTTGGACATTTGGACTTTCTTTGCTGGCTACATATCTGTAATAGCAGAATTCACACATTACAAATTTCATACCATCAAGTATAAGATTTCAAAAACTGAAACACTCCTCCCTGCCAAACCAACTATAGGTTTACAATTCAAGAAAACATCCATTAGCACTTCTGAAGTTGAGGCAGAGTCAAAGTGGGCACCTAAGATATTTAATGTTATTCCCCCATAATTCAGTTGATCTCGATAATGTTTAATTGAAGTTGTTACGTACAAAGTCTTCTTTTGCTCCGAGTCGATTTTGCCTATCTTTTTCTAAAAGCTCTTCCAAAATGGACCAGGCGGTAAGACTCACTCCTGCCCTCAAATTTAGGGGCTTGTGAAGAATGTTTTCATACATCTCAGCAACATCCCGGCAGTAAAAAGGAGGCTACATAAAGGAAAAATGAATTAAACAGTAAGAGCTAGGCAAAAACAATTTCAAACAGAGGGGGAAAAAAGTCAACTATTCAGAATTGGGTTTGCAGGCTTCTAGAGAAGAGGGATGATATACTACAAAATACTTGAAGATGCTTTTTTGTAATGGTGTGTGGAGTGGAATGCAAGGTAGTTTCACTTGGACTATGTCAGGCTGTTGAAATGCAGAGGAGAGGGAAGAACTATCAAAAAACTTCTGAGGAAGAATCTGCTGGATCTTGGACCACACAGAACTTGCAGGGGCAGGGGGCAAGAGCGACAGAAAGGATAAGGGGGCCACTCACTAGAAAGGGGAAATTGAGCAGAGGTGAGGTTTGGGATACAACCTGATGACTACAGCCTTAGACTAGTTTAAGGGGATGGAAGACATCCAAATGGAGATACCCTGAGGGCTGGAAGAAACTTGAGCTTGGAGAAAAATAAGACCCATTTGCAATCGGGAGCAATAAGTATTCCAGGAATGTATAAAGTAAGAGGAGTAGAGGGTTGAAATTCCCCTTCAGAGATGAAGAGAAGCAGATTACATTTATATTTGCAGTGTGCTTTACCATTATTATTTGTTATCAATTTAAACACTTCTGAGGAGCAAGTAAAAACGGTACAGATAACAAGTCAGCCATAGAGAAAATACTACAACCAGAATTAAAGCTAATATCATGCTAAGTTCATTTGCTCTTAGTCCATTTGTGCCAGGAACCTTTTCTTTCAAGTGTTTACTAATGGGTATAACACAATTCCTTAAAATAATCTGTTGTAATATCAACTACAAGAGTAAATAAATGTAAATATTAGCAAACATACCAATCCATACAGCATCTCATATAGAACAGCGCCAAGACACCACCAATCTACTGTATTGTCATAGGGCTGTTTTCGGATTACTTCAGGGGCAAGGTACTAAAAGTACAAAAACATTAGATTATCAGGGTTTACTAATTACTTTAAAAATGCGATTAACATTCAGATTTAAGAACCCCACTCTGGAAATTAAAAAGTGATGTCCAGACTTATTGCACTACAATCACAAAAAGGTTTTCCGGTTTTTCAATTCTGTTTAAATGAATCCTAGCCTGAAATCATCTCTACTGACAGAGCAATGGGACTGTATCATAACCAAACACCCACTTTTCAGTTTGAGAAAATTCACTGTATGTTTGGGACATACTGGGTCTCCACTGAACTTGTGAGAGCAACTCCAAAATTTCTCTATTGCCTAAAAATAAGTTGTTTTATTGATACATATATCTATAAATATATATCTATAGATATATATCATTATCTTTAAAACAGATTATGTCTGAGATAATGTTTTAAAATATCAAAACTTCCTAGATATGTGGTTTGAGTCATGGGTTTAAATTGTTCTGGGCTATGTTACACAAAACCTGCTAATTGCCAATTGGTGGTGGTGTCAAATGAGCAAATGCACTTCAACATCTCCTTAAACATGGGGATTTTTTCTTAAGTACAAATATTTTCTAAAATATATTGTAAGTTTTTTTTTAATTGGCATAAAGTTTTCCTTATGGATAGACGTTATTCTTGGTATAGTTAGGCTAACAAAGTACATCCCCCATCTGAATGCCCTATTACAACTGAATGGAGAGGAGCTTCTCCACCTGTGTGACTTAGGAGGCTGAATTAATGTGAGCTCCATGAAGGACAGGGACTGTGTCCAACTTAATTAACTTGTACCTATCTCAGCGCTTAGAACAGTGTTTGACACACAGTAATAGCTTTAACACATGTTGAAAAAAATGCGGGTCAGGAATTGGGTCTGGGACTGAGGCTAGGGAAAAGGCTAAATAGAGAGGCAGAAGAGTGGACTTCTCAAGGACCAATTTGGGGCAACTGGCCTGGGCTCCAACTCTCGAGTTGGACTGGTTGATGTTGGGGCCCCAGCCCCACACTTCAAGTTGTTTGTGGAGCCCCGTGCCCCCCAGAGACTGCCTGAAAGATAGGTCTGCAGAGCTGAAGGAAGCAGAGGGACTTGAAAATGGCCACTCGGTGGAAGCATATGTGCCTGCATGCAAATGGAACAGAAAATAGAAACCTTGGACAAGAGAGGAACTGTAATCTTGAGACTGTTTTATTCTAGTTGAAGGAAACTTTGAGAGGAGGCATGACAATTTTAAAATGCAACTTCTTTTCTATCCTTTTATTCTGGAACTAGTGCTTGATTTTTGTAGCCAGTCAAATGCTTTTGTCTCTGTGCTGTTTCTCTCCAATTCCCTAACCCTCTTGAAGATCTTTGAGAAATACCGTTATGCCCTTTTGGAACATAAATATCTATGGCTTTGTGTCTTTGGATCTCTTTCAACACTTCCACGAACGGGCCTATGACAGAAAGCCCTATGACAGATAGCTAGAGACAGCCACAATCAATCGTATTTATGAGCACTTATGTGTGCAGAAAACTGTACTAAGCGCTTCAGACACTACATGCAGTATTGGGAGGTTGAGTAAAGTACCACTTGTAATTTAATTCATTCAATCGTATTTACTGAGCACCTACTGTGTGCAAAGCACTGTACTAAGCACTTTGGAGATTACAATATAACAATAAGCAAACACATTCCCTCCCCACGAGTTCACAGTCTACAGGGGGAGACATACATTAATATACATCAGAAAATTAATGAATTAAAGATATTTATATATATAAGTGTTCTGTGGCTGGAAGGGAGTAAGTCAGGACGAAGCAGAAGAGGGTGGGAGAAGAGGAGAGGAGGGTTTAATTGGGGGAGGCTTCTTGGAGATGTGCCCTCAGTACAGCTTTGAAGAGGGGGGAGGGTAATGGTCTGTCTGACATGAGGAAGGAGGACATTCCAGGCCAGAGGCAGGATGTGGGCAAGAGGTCAGCGGCAAGATAGATGATATCACGGGAGAGTGAGAAGGTTAGCATTAGAGGAATGAAGTGTGCGGGCTGGGTTGTAGTAGGAGATAGCAAGGTGAGGTAGGAGAGGGCAAGCTGATTGAATGTTTTAAATCCAACGGTGGAGAGTTTTGTTTCATGTGGCAGTTGATGGGCAACCATTAGAGTGTCTTGAGGAGTGGAGAAACATGGTCTGAACGTTTTTCTATGAAAATGATCCAGGGAGCACAGTGGAGTGTGGAATAGAGTGGGGAGAGACAGGAGGCAGGGAAGTCAGCAAGGAGGCTGATGCAATAATCACGGCAGGATAGGATACATGCTTGTATTAATGTGGTAGCAGTTTGGATGGAGAGGAAGGGGCAGATTTTAGCGATGTTGTGAAGGTGAAACTGATGTGACTTAGGGATGGCTTGAATATGTGGGTTGAATGAGAGAGGAGTCAGGGATAGTCCAAGGGTATGGGCTTGTGAGACAGGAAGGATGGTGATGCCATCTACAGTGATGGGAAAGTGAGCAGGAGGACAGGGTTTGAATGGGAAAATAAGATGTTCAGTTTTAGTCACGTTAAGCTTGAGGTGATGGGAGAACATTCAAAGAGAGATGTCTTGAAGATATCTAGACTCCTAGACTGTGAGCCCACTGTTGGGTAGGGACCATCTCTATATGTTGCCAACTTGTACTTCCCAAGCGCTTAGTACAGTGCTCTGCACACAGTAAGTGCTCAATAAATACAATTGATTGATTGATTGAAGGAAGGAGGAAATGTGAGACTGTAGAGAAGGCCAGAGATCAGGGCTGGAGATGTAGATTTGGGTATCATCTACATATAAGATCATCTACAATTCAGGAGTCATTTAAAATAAATCTTGTTAGGCTTCAATGCGGAAAAATAACCCACACTGCCATGATCTCTTTCAACAAAAACCCAAAATGCCCTTTACCACAGCTAGCGACTCATGATAAGAACATCTAGTTGATTGTAAAACTCTGACAGTAAGTTTCCAAGCTTTCCATTCTCCCCCTCGTCCCCATCTCCATCCCCCCGTCTTACCTCCTTCCCTTCCCCACAGCACCTGTATATATGTATATATGTTTGTACATATTTATTACTCTATTTATTTATTTATTTTACTTGTACATATCTATTCTGTTTAATTTTATTAATATGTTTGGTTTTGTTCTCTGTCTCCCCCTACTAGACTGTGAGCCCACTGTTGGGTAGGGACTGTCTCTATATGTTGCCAACTTGTACTTCCCAAGCGCTTAGTACAGTGCTCTGAACACAGTAAGCGCTCAATAAATACGATTGATTGATTGATTAATTTAACTTTAATAAACCCTTCAATTATTAAAGGCAAAGAAAGTCTCCCAAATGATAAAACTTACCTCTGGTGTCCCACAGAAGGTTGTTGTGGTGTCAGAAATAGCAATCCCTTCTTTACAGAGTCCAAAATCTGTTAAAACCACATGCCCCTGTCAAAAACATGATACTCGTATAAAATAATGTCCGTAGCCATAATTCACTTATACATCTTCATAATAAAAACAGCAGAACTCAGTTTAAGAAGAACATTACCAGTGAATCCAGAAGAATATTTTCTGGTTTCAAGTCCCTATGAAAGGAAAAAAATAGGGTCACGCTACAGCCATAACTGAATGACAATATTAGTAGCAAATGGTTTCTCTTGAAATATTTTAAAGATTTACCTGTATACAATTTTTATGGAGTGCAAATAGCCTAATGCACTGGCTATTTCAGCAGCATAAAACCTAGCTCTGTGTTCAGGAAAGGAGCGTTCTCTTTGTAAATGAAAGAACAGCTGTCGATATAAAAAACTGAATGTTAACATTAAAGCAGAAAATGATGTAAATACATTTTACAAATGTCAGGGTTGGAATCCTGGGCGTTACTTTGGGAATAAGATTGTACAAATATTTCCCCACATCTGGAACATTCTGCCTTCTCCACAGGCAACAAGCACCCATTCTCTATTCCTTCAATGATCTCCTTAAAACATTCCTCCTCCACTGAACCCCTCTTTGACTCATGTTTAATCTTTCTATTCCAAAATATTTCTGTGCAGAGGTGGTCAAGCTCTATATGGCCTCAAGGAGGGATCAGGACTTGCAGGGGAACCATCACAGAGCACGCCCTAGAATTTGTAAGCTTTTGCCAACCAAAATAGTTCTATTTCCACATTGTGATATTTACTTTCTCTTATTTACATTAAAAGCCCATAGAGGAGCTATGGAAAGGGCAAATGTAAAATATGCACACAAAGGACTCAGCCAGAACTCATAACTGAAAGGACACTAAACTAAATATCATTCACATGAACTTGCTCTACATAAAAGTCATGCATCCATGCCCCAGGTGTTGGTTTTGGTTTACAGTGAAACTATGGTTTAAAATTAACCTTTCAACAAATCTTCTTGGAACACAGCTGAAGTGCCAGAGGAAAGGGAAAACACCCTGATTCAGTGAATTTCTTCGACTCACTTGAGAAACGTACAAAAACAACTGTTTGATTTTATGAACAATTAACCAGATTCTCTCTTAGGTACCCCCAGGAAGTTGGCATGGGAATGGGGAAGAAAGAAGGAAGAAAAGAAAGAAGAGAGAACAGCTTCTCTGGCTTTTGACTGACACTGGCTCACAGCTGCACCAAGAATCACTGGGCAAACAGAACACCTTGCACGTCCCCTACAAGGATGCCAACTGAGGGTTGTTTTGCTACTGGCCCCAGGGCATCTTGGAGCTCCCAAGGTACTGCAGGCCCCTTAGGAGTTCAGGGGACTTCAGGAAACTTGTTTCAAACTCCAAGTGACCCTAAACAAATCTGAGAAGGAAAGCATTTGGGCAGGATAACAGCGAAAGCTATGGCAGGTCTCACAAGGGTGTCTGAGCTGCAAACCAATCCTGTTCTCTCTAGAGATGTCGGTAGCTGGAAGAAGGTCTTCTGAGGCTGCTCCAAACTCTTAGAGGTTCCTCAAGTAACACTGGGCTTGGGGACTCCGTCTCTGTAGGCCCTCAGCTGTGTAAAATATTTTTTTCTAATCATTTAGTTTTTCCTAAACCCTAACGTTGGGCGGGGGGAACTCACCTCTCCTCCGTTGACAAAATCCAAAACAAAATACAGTTTTTCTGTCGTTTGGAATGAATAATGTAATCCAACCAAAAATGGATGTTTCACATTTTGCAAGAGCACATTACGTTCAGCCATAATATGTTTTTGCTGTAAAAAAAGAAGATGATCAACTTGGATGAGCTGCCAGTAACAATAATTTTGTGAAGGAAACAAGAGGTGTATGAAGGACCAAGACCTCATGAACTATTTCATTTTACCTCTTTCCTGTTGAGAACAATTTTTTTCTGCAACACTTTGACAGCATAAAATTTTCCATCCAGTTTCCGTTTTGCAAGAAGTACCTGCATGATTTAAAATGCAGTTTTAATTCGTCAGTAAATACATTTTTGATAAAGCTGAAACATAAAAAGCAGGAGCTCTCCATACATGTGACCTTTTGCCTCAATCCTAGAAAAGATTTGGAAAAAACTCATCTTTCTTGACCTTCATTTCAGCTGCCTCCTTTCATTTTATAATCCCAATAGATCTCTCCAAACACATTCGGGTTCAAATTAAGGCTCTGATTCTCAAATTCCATCATTCCACCCTAGGGTTTTTCCATTCACCTTCCTTTTTGATCCCAACTACTCTGCTCTCAAAACTAACAGTGCTACAGTTTTGCCATTTGACAGATTCCAGCTCCTAATACCAAACTTGTTCACTGCAGTTCCTGGGTCTGTAACCTCTTTCCCTACTCAATTACTCATCTTTTCTTCTCTAAGCTAAATGAGGAACTTCTTCAACATTTCCACTTCTATCTTATTTTCTAACTTTTTAATCATATTTGTGCATTACCCCTTTCTTCCTTTCAATGCCTCATCATCCTTCTCAAGTGACAGCCAGAATCAGGCATAATATTCCAGTCTGAGGAAAGTGGGCATGTATTGGAGAGGGCTGAAAGTTTATGCATGCTGTGCTTCTTTTTATATATTCCAGTATTTTTCTGGAATAACAGCAGCTGTATCATATTATAACTCTGGCTCACTCTGGAAGCCATTTTGGCCCATCAGTCTCTTTCTTGCCACTCCTGTACCTCAACGACTGTTGCCCAACTTGTACGTGTGCAAGTGTTCAACAAAGGACTTGCCCAAATGGACTTCATTTTGTCTCTGATTACTATAATTCTCCCCTTCCAGCCCCACAGCACATACGTACATATCTGTAATTTATTAATTTGTACTGATGTCTGTCTTCCCCATTCTACACTACAAGCTCTTTGTGCACAGGGAATGTGTCTGTAATACTGTACTCTCCCAACGGCTTAGTACAATGCTCTGCACACAATAAGCGCTCAATAAATTTGACTGACTGAGTGAATGAATGAACTTATTCTCCTGAGGACCCTTTCCTCCTAAGGATGACAAACTCACCTTTTATTTTCAAAGAGTTTTTAGGAGAGTGAGAAAACAAGAAACTCACCTTGCCAAAGCTGCCTTTTCCAATAACTTTTAAGAAATCAAAGTCTGTTGGCTTAGCACTGCAACAAATTCAAAGAGATTTGGAAAAACCGAGACAATTAGTCTTACTAAAAATGAAAGGAGGTTTGGTTAAATATTAAAACATCATAACACATTATCAGGCCAACTTTTCCAAACCATTATGATTGCAACATGCTACACATGCTCATACATTCATGAGGATCTAGTTCAGATTTCTACTCAGTCGGTACAGAAAACTCCAGTAATGTTGTCTGCCTCACATGTGCCAACTCCATGGGGATGATGAAAGCCATTACCCCTGGGTTTCCAACTGAGGGGGCAAAGCCATTGCTTTTGCTCCCACATTCTTTTGGGCTGTACTCCAAACTGCCAACAAGATCCAAAAGCTTCTGAGCATTGCTGAAGACAGGTGAAAAGAATTTCTGCTCAGAACTGAAATGACAACCCCAATCAGAACTTTCTAATCTTCCAGCTCTTTGAAATCAGCTTGCCATTCCCAAACCCCACAGCTCTTATTTCCTCCAAGGCAGAATAATCTAATGGAATGGGTACGGGCCTATGAGTCAGAAAATCTGGGTTTTAGATCCAGCTCTTCCGAGGTCCTGCTTCTGGGCCTCAGTTTCCTCATCTGCAGCCTAGGGAAAATAACACCTCTCTAGCCATACCTCACAGGGATGCCGTGAGAACAAAATGTAATAAAAAATGTGAAAGCACATTGAAAAAATAAAACATTCTGGAGGAAAAAAAATCATCCATCTTTTCATACCTACACTAGAGAAGCAGTGTAAGTGAGAGCAGATACCAAACTAAAACAGAACAAAAATCAAAGACAGCACCCACAAGAAAAAGCAGAGAGCATCTGATGAGTGGTATTTCTGTTTGACTGCTGAACAAAACCAATACTGTCAAACTCTGAAATAAGTCGCAAGCTTTTCTAAATTTTTCCCTTCTTAGTCAAGCATGAAATATGGATTAACAATCCACCTGCTCTCACAATTCAAAAATTATCTCTATATAATGGTATTTGAAATGGTATTACATAGAAAATAAATTGATTCTCATCCAGAAAAGACATACTATAGACATTAAGACCCTCTGGATAGTGAAAGAAATAGGAGGAAAATTATGATTAAGTTGAGAAGTTGCAATACAAAAATGAGACACGTTACTAGTTCATATTACTGCCGAATATAAGCATTTCATATCATTTGATCAAAATCTTGATTTTTCCAAACAGCAAAGTGTTTGAGACTACTTTTCAAAAAAAGCTTTAAAGATGGTGAACATTTTTCCTTGCTTTTTTCCAATATATTGGTTATGAAGCAATAGTATTCTTTCTCCCAAAACATAATACATTTCATTGTTTAAAGAATTGTAAATATGCAGATACAGATGTCATTTAATTACCTAGTTTACATCATTGTAAACTTGGCTAAAATGTCCCCACCTAAGACATTATCTTGGTTACAAAGTAAAAGAGTTTGGACTTGATGAATTTCATGTAGAAGAATGAACTCTTGTTACAATCCCAAACGTCTTCCTAAATTGGTAATAAACCACAATGCTTTCCATATAGTTTAACAGTTAAAGGGTATATACTTTTGGCTTATAATAAATTAAACCTACTGAGGATTTCCAGATAGTCCCAGGTTGATGTTCTGTGAGGTAGAGTGTAACTGTTCAGGGAAAACAAAAACAAATAGAAATGTTCAATGGACAGAGGTTACACAGACAGTTCCTACAATTACAGCTTGAAGATAATTACTCCTTTCTGAGGTTCCTTCTCCTGTTCTGACTGAGTGATTCTTAGGACTTACATATTCCTTGAATCATGCACTAATAAAATAATGGGCTTGGAATTGGGCTGTATTTAATAAAGGCTGTGTGGAACTGCCTTTTTGTTCCTAAATTTTGATGCCACCAAAATGCTGGAATTGTCAGGCAGAATCATCTCCACAATGTTATTAAGACTTGCTCTTCTAAAGGTGAAATTTCAGCACCATCAATACATTAACTTGTTGAGTTTGAAAGAGTTTTGTTGTTTACTTATTAAAGCCAGGAAGGGTTCTAGCCTAAGTTATTGGGCTGTAGTAACTTGAGGGTACACTATCAGGTAACATTTGAGCTGCATTAGTGTTTGGAAACAGAAAATGAACCTTACATAGGTAGTAGTCCGATAGTATAATTTTAAAGATGCAAGAAACTGTCTCAATAAATGACATTCTAGGTTAAAAAAAAGCACTAATTATAAGGCCCCAAACACCCTTTTTGCCTTTGCTGAGAGGTGTACAGGTTATTAACTGTAGAAATGGAAAAAATACTGTTGTGCTTTGGGAATAAGTAAAACATACTAAGTGTAAGCCCACAAAATTCTCCAAAAGTATGTTTTCACAAGTCGAGAACTGCAGACAGAACAATGTTAAGGAAATCTTCTCTTCCAGCTCTAAAACTGTACTACAAATAACAGTATGGTCAGGGCAAAGGAATTATTTCAGCAACACATATGTATCCCTTATGCTCTCAGTAATTAAGGCTACTCTTCATATGAAGAAAAATGGCAGACCCCTTAATAACTTAAAATCCCTATCCTTAATGTTATAATGAATTACATGGTATTTTCTTAAATGTATCATTCAAATTCCTGAAAGGCATTTTCCCCTGATATTCCTCTGAGTACAGAGACTTTGCTCAAAATCAAAACAATTGAAAGGAAAGAATAGTTGTTTCAATTTTTGACCTTTTTATGTGTTCTCTCCTTTGGATGGTGAAAGTGCAATGTTATTGGAAAGAAAAATGTTACGGTTATAAGAAACATTCTATTTTTAGAAAAAGTAATCATCTTGGACAAAGAATGCCTATTTCAATTTAGTCACATGAATATGGGCAAGATGAAAATATCCTTAGTTTCAAGAAGAATTTGGGTAAATTCATTTAAAAATCCATAGTGGGTTACCAGAGGAAAATTAAAGAATGTAAAAATTGGGATATTAAATAGCACATCTCTAACCATAAGGATGTACTTCAAAGAAGGCAATGTTGTGGCTGGTGCCGAAAGACAGAATCCTGGGTTCAATGGATCACTAGTCCGATCCAGGAACAGGGATCTCTTATGGTTTTATAACATCTTCCTTTACCTCAGTATGGAAGCAGCCTGACAAGCAGCTTCAGGAAATCTATGAGTTTTTAGGAGAGGTGCACATAATAATTCTTCTAGGGCTCTCTAACTCAAATTAAACAATTTATCCACTCTAGGAGAACACTTTACTAGGGAAAAATGACAAAATAATCCACAGTGATAAGCATGTTGCTCAATGAAAACCAGCAGAACATGTAGCTTGCAGTGCTACAAAACTGTTCACCAGAACATTTCACTTATAGGTGAGATGGGAAGTTGGTCAATCTGTCACTGGGTATCGAGGAATTCATTTTCAGACAGGAATGCCCAGGAATTATATTTTTCTCCTTAACAAACACTGGTTCATTTTATTACCTTCTGAGTACTTCTTTCATCCTCATCCTCAGATGGATCTGACTGATGTTTCGGACTATCCATTTGAAGGAAAGCTCTGACATCAGGGCTAGGAACAAAATCAACTGCATTAGAAGGCTTTAACACCCTGGAAAAGTTACTGACATTCTCAATGCAGTCCCTCAGCAACAGGATTTTTCACGTCACCACAAATGTCAGTTTAGAATTGTAATGTTGACATTTGCAATAAAAAACACTAAATATAAAAGCTGGCCTTGAAAATAAGACTCCTTCCAAAGATAATATGTTCACATTCTCCTCTTCCTCCAGCAAATATGAATAAGTATATCCTTCAAATGGACACTCTTGGCAGTAACAGATCTTTTTATGCAGAAAGCTATATTCACTGAGCCAAGAGAAAGCCATATTTCAACTAAAATTAAGTTTATTATCACACAGTGCACATGAGACATAATTGTGGGCTTTTTTACTAAAGGAAAAGAATAGCTACAGCATCTAAGCAACCAAGTTAAAAAAAAAACAGTGGCTATTTCAAATAATTCAATGGCCTTAGAAATTTAAGTAAAAATGCTGGCAACAATAACTGTATAGGATTGCATGGTACTTTATAGGTTTTATCGAAAGAGTATTAGGGAATTTGTACTGCATACAACATTTTAAGTTTCTATTCTAATACAAAGATGTCCATACGTATGTCATTAAAATATAATTTAAATGTGCAATGTGCATTTGAATTATAGCAATATCTCCCTCAAACTAGGTCCCAACACAAGTGAATAAGAAAGGGATTAAAAAAAATCAAGACTGAGAATGAGAAAAGTGAAGAGAGACAGATTTACTAAAGATTATACTGGGCCAAAATGAAATGCATATTATTTGCTACTGGAAACTGGTAGTTCATTCAAGATTCAAAAGACTATATATCAGTCCAGTTAAATACTGCTCCTTGAAAACGATGATAACCTATTTATTGGTTAAAGTTATCTGAATTATTTTAAAAACATTAACTTTTGAATGCTTTATACATTATAAATGGAAAATATTTTGATGACAAACATGTACGTGTTTATCTTCCCAGCAAATAGTTTCAGCCTAATTTAGAAATGATTCACTGCAGCTAAACTGTGTAAAGAGTAGATAAAACCCAGATTTTTCTTTTGGATTATAATTTATCCTAAGGGGAGTGGGAGGTGAGTGGTCGGAAAGAAGGAGTCAAAAATACATGAGAAAAATCTCAAAATCAAGTATCTTGCAAGAAATATGTAGACTTGTAATTTATAACACCAAAAACAAGTAGCCATATTAATAAATCAGCTCTATTTGCTGAAAACGTGTAAAGCACTTCAATAAGCCCTTAGGAATATACAACAGAAGCTTTAAACACGTGGCTTTGGGTTCTCAAGGAGTTTACGTTCTAATGGGGGAGCCAGGAATTCAAAATTATCAAAAGGGGAAAGAGAAGGAAGAACAGAGCTCAAATAGGGAGTAAACATGCCAGGGTGAAATAGAATCAGAAAAAATAACTGAAAATGAATATACACAGAGGGGGAAAAAATTCTGATTTGCCCTGATGTGTAGCCTTTCCAACCACAGAGGGAACCTTGGAAAATGCTCTCTTTTCCAGGGCAGGGAGCTGAGGGCAGAATTTGGCTGCCTTCCTTCCTAGACCAAAAGTCACCTGTATACAATTCTTTTTTCACCTTAGGAATGCCACGCATATTCAATCCAGAAAAAAAGTCAGCAATCTATGAAGAGCACAGATTCCACATTTCCCTTTCTAAAAAGAGAAAATGTACCCTTGGGAATATTTACTTTATCTACCCAGTAAATTATCCTTAAAAAAAAAAAAAGGAATCAGCAAAAATGTGGTTCTCTGATTTGTAAAATGTACTCTATGCCACCACAAATTAAGCTTCTTTCAGGATATTAAATAGCAATTACTTACTGGTTGCATAGCTCAGGATGTCTAACTAAATTCTGAATGAATTCATTCAGTCCTGCTCTTCTCTGTTTAATAAAATCTGTTAAAAAAAAGACACACATATGCTAGTAGGATAATTCATGTCAGACTAGGTAAATATTTGATTTGGAGTTATTCCATTATTATGAAACCAGTCCACGAATAGGCAGGGCGGAAGAAAGGAAAGAAAAAAAATTCTACTTAAGACGTTATGATGAAAGAATCCAGATGCTAAGATTCTTCACAATCAACTGGAGTTTTAATTTCTAAATCTGAGTGTTTACTTTTAAATCTCAAAATAAAATTTAAAAAAGCCATCACACTGATAGGTGCATGTCCCAAGAATTTCAACTCTTAAGCAAACACAAGGGCAAGACAACCCTCAGGCTCTAATATATTTACTATAAAGATTAATACCGAAAATGAATTTTACGTATTTCTTTCCTAACTTCTAAACCACTGTTTGTTACAGTAGCAAGAACTGGCCAAGAGAAAACCTTTTCTTCTGTTAGTTGCTGGGATCTTGGACTTCACTAAATTTTAATTATTTAAAATAAAATATGATTTATGGATGGAGGCTTTCTGACTTCCTTAAATAAAGTCAGCAAATGTGGAATAGATTTTAGCTGCTTATATTTAAAACAATTTTGTTAGAGGAAAAAAGGATGGTGCTTAAAACCAATCACCTAAATTGGAGCTACTCATTATTCTTTGTCATTTTACAGCAATGAATGTCTTGGGAAACCTTGGAAGTATGGTTTATAGCAAGCCTTAAAAGAAAAGTCTGAGACATCCATCAAAGCGTATGTTTCTACTACTAACTCCTCCTAGAAGTATTCATGTTTCTTTTCATAATTGGATTTGGTCTGCCTCAGAGTCCACACATGACTGAAGCAATATCTAACTACTGGGAAAAAAATTAAAATTAAAGGGAAATGTATATATTTAAATCTGGAATATCTTGAAAAAAATCCAGATGGTTGTGAGTAGGCAAAGTGAGATTGTGCTTTGTGGATACTTACAGAAGGTGTATTTGGATTTTGGAGGCCAGTTCTGAAAAGAGAGGAATTTTCTTTTCTTCAATAAACATGCGGCCCATGCTGCACTAAATGCTACTAGGCTTTCCATTTCATTACTGACTTTATTTCAACGAGTTTTGAAAGCCCTATGTTAGGGAGAGAAGGGAAAAAGGGTCAGTAGTGAAACAGAAGCCCAGTAGTAGTTAGTGTCCTTACATGGTTTTGAGGGACAGTGTTGGCCTTTATTTTTAAATACAAAGCATGCACTTATCCCAAAAAAAAGCACTGTGAAAACAGACAAAACTGAAATGTATACCCGCCGTGAATGAAAAGTATCCAACTCTGCTATGGTGACATGCTATAATTTCCAGAATTGGCTTAAAAGGTAACTGAAAAAACTTGCTTAACCTCTCAAAGCAATAAGAGGGACAAAAATGTTTACCTGCTCCCTTCCCATCAGTAGAGGATTACTGCTTCTACACAGAGTAATGACCCTGCTCTTAGCTTCTGTCTGTGTTTAATAATCTGCACGATATATTGAATCAAGTTGTAACTTTCTGTGATCAATCTTCCTGTGATCAACCTTAATGAATGGACATCTAAGTTTGAGGCAACAGCTGCACTACTGTACCGAAATAAGTAGCTCATCAATCAATCAATCGTATTTATTGAGCACTTACTGTGTGCAGGGCACTGTACCTTAAGTGCCTGGAAGAGTACAACACAACAACAGACACATTCCCTGCCCACAGGAAGCTTACAATCTAGGGGACTGTAATGACAGAATTCTATTTGATCAAAAATAAAACAGAATAAGAATCATCATTACAGGCAGTGTTATAAGATTCTTAATTAAGCAAGCTAAATACCGCTTGGGCAGCACTGTACTAAGCACTTGAGAGAGAACACCAGAAGGAAAAGACAAGGTCCTCTGCCCTCAAACAGCTTACAATCAAGCCAGAAAGACAGGTGGGCATAAATTATTTACAGGAGGAAGAATAAGCAAGAGGAAGAATAAGGAGATAACATAAAGCATGAGTGTCATGAATGAGCTAGCAGAATATATGTACTGAATAATAATAATAATCGTGGCCTTTTTTTAAGCACTTATGTGCCGCACACTATAATTGGCGCTGGGGAGAATACAAGCAAATAGAGAGGGACACAGTCTTTGTCCCAACATGGGGCTCACAGTCTTAATCCCTAGTTTACAGCTGAGGTAACTGAGGCCCAGAAAAGTTAAGTTACTTACCCAAGGTCACACAGCAGGCAAGTGGCAGAGCCGGGATTAGAACCCAGGTCTTTCTGACTCCAAGGCCCATGCTCTATTTACTAGGCCATGCTACTTCTCTAATGTATATCTATACATAAGTGTTGAGGTGGGATATAAATGCATAAAAACTAAGCAAGGATATCACTTTTCATCAAAGCAAAGACTCTTCCTTTATCCCTATACTAGGATCTAGTTTTCTGGCTCCCATACGGAACAACAAAAGGCATTATTTCAATCCCTTCCCTATGAATGAAATACCTTACCATGACTTTAAAACGAAACAAAATAATGGCTAAGCCATCCCCCTATTATAAGCCTAGATAAGGGTTCAATATTGCCTAAAAATCTGGCTCCCAACTACTGTCTCCATAGGCCTACACTTGTTCTGGCACTACAACAAAAACGTGGTCAAAAGTTTACCTTGGTAACACCTGTTTGTTATAAATCTACAAATCCCACAGACAGAAATCTATGCCTGCTTATTCAAGTGATTCCATCTATTGTAATTCCTTGAATTTTTATAGGGGTTTTATAGATAAAATCATAAATTTTCCAAAACATTAATTACCTCATTTTATCCTCACTATAGCCTTGTAAGGAAAGGAGAGGCAGGTATTATTTTACAAATGATGAAACTGAGGCACAGGAAACCAAAGAAACTTATTCAGGGCCACCCGGTATGTCTGAGGCAGCCCGGGACCAGAACTCCTGATTTGCAGACCCAAGCTCTTTCTACTAGATCACACATACCTCTAGTTTTCAATCTGCTCCACTGAAACTCCACCCAGAGAGGCTATAACTGGATCTGAATTACACTTTTTGAAATAAACTAAGCAGATACAGACAATCCTTCTCATGGAAAAGCTCTATTTTATAAGTTCCAATCATGTATTGAGGTTCAAGTCTTACATTAAGGTGAGACTTTAAATGATTTCCACCTTCTGTAGCATAATTTTGCACATCCTAAGGACCATTATTTTCTCTATTGCGGTCCAACGGATGGGAAATGTCCTTTAGCTGAAGCAAAATGAATTTAGGTTAGAAATTATGAAAAATTTCTTAGCAGAGAATGCTATTAAGCTAATATAGAGTGGACAAATGGTTAATGGCCACACCAAGAGGTGCTACAGAACCACCATCTCTGACACAGCTTAGATGAAGTCTGTCTTGTGCTAAGGATGACATGATCACTCAAGGTGCCTTCCAGGCCTGTGTGTATGAATAACCATGTATGCCACTTTTGGGAAGTCACATAAATGACTGAAAACCCCTAGAGTAGAATTAGATTCTGGAATCCTTTGATACCCAAGATGACCATTTTCTTCCCTATAAGTACGTTAACTTTGAGAACATTTTAGCATGCTGTGTCTTGATTGTAATGTTACTTTGTCTCAACAACTGGACTAGACTTTTGGAAAGCAGTGTCACGAAGTAATTGCTTACCTGGATCAAAATTGTCTCCAAATATTCTTTTGGCAGGAATCTTGAGGGCCATAGTTGGAAACTGTTTCTTTAGCTAAAATTTAAAAAATAAAATATGCCCTAGCATTAGCTTATATGAGGCAGCAAAAATTTGTTCCCAATCAAATACAGCCTTCTGAATTCTTATTCTACTTTTCAAAATTTCAAGTCCCCTTTTTATAGAAGTCATAAATGAGTGACCATAGGGAACATGCATCATTAGCAGTTACAGTAACATAATGCTGCTTTTTTTACCCTATTTCCTATTTACCCTTTTTTGGGAAAAAAACAGTGTGCTTTCATAAATGGTACTATCATTGCACTGATTGCCAAAGAATAAATGATTTTAAAAAATGATCAACTTCAGTCAAGTCAAAGAAAAAGCTTTTATTTGAACCGCCATCTCAGGTATTTTTACAACTGAAAATGAGATTCCCCCGGATATGCTTTCTTGTTTTCAAATTTACCTTTGTGCTGCTTGTTATATAGTACTCTCCCAAGCACTTAGTACAGTGCTTAGCACACAGTAAGTGCTCAATAAATACAATTGATTGATTGATGATTGACATGAAAATGAAGATACTTCAAAAGTTAACACCTAATTGAGTAAGCAATGCATATACAGGGAAGAAACTTTCTCTGAAACTCGTAGCAAGTCTTAGCAAGAAAGGCTGTTCTTAATGTTGCATTCTTAGTTATAGCATTTTATATCCTTAGACCCTACTCACTAGTTTCAAAACCAACAAAAAGAAACATTTCACCAGGATAAATAAGCATTTGGAAGCTGTGCAGGACAAAGATATCAATGGGTTCAAAAAAGGATTTGGATAAATTCGCGGAGGATAGATTCAGAATGGACTACCAGAGGTTACGTTATGAATGTAGGGGGAAAAGGGTAGTGATATTAGATCGGTCATCCACAGCCTTGAGGATGCTCGTTATGGACAGGTAATGTGTCTTGTTTATTGTCCTATTTTACTCACCCAAGCACTTAGTACAGTGCTCAGCACACAATAAGTGCTTAAATATGACTAAATAAATGAACGAGCGTTAGAGGGCAAACACTACCTTGTTACTCCACTGTTGGTGGTAGAATACTGGATGGAAAGGACCAATTTTTCCAACCTAGAGATGATGTTGATTATGACCTTATTCACTTGCTTGTTATAGATTCAACTCCCCAACTTTGGAGAAGCACTACATATGGAAATGCTTACCAGAAAAGTCAGGCCCTTCCAGCCCAACTGCCATCTTGGCTTAACCTTGCCTGAAATAAAGCCTGAGAAGTCCTGCCTTAGAAGGTACTTGCCACAGAAGTCTGGCTCTCTGATGTTGCCCAATTTGGAGGAGGAAATGCTCTCGTACTCTAGGGCACAGCTTTTTTTAATGATATTTGTTAAGTGCTTACTACGTGTACAGCACCATTCTAAGTGCTGAAGTAGATACAAGTTTATCAGGTTGGACCCAGTCCCTATCCCACATGGGGCTCACAATCTAAATGGGAGGGAGGAAGATTGAATCCCATTTTAATAATAATAATAATGATGATGGTATTTGTTAAGCGCTTACTATGTGCAAAGCACTGTTCTAAGTGCTGGGGAGATACTAGGCGATCAGGTTGTTCCACGTCGGGCTCACAGTCTTAATCCCCATTTTACAGATGAGGCAACTGAGGCACAGAGAAGTTAAGTGGCTTGCCCATGGTCACACAGCTGACAAGTAGTGGAGCTGGGATTCGAACCTATGACCTCTGACTCCCAAGCCCATGCTCTTTCCACTGAGCCACACTGCTTCTCGTTTTACAGATGAGGAAACTGAGGCACAGAGAAGTTCAGTGATTTGCCCAAAGTCGCATAGCATGCAACTGGCAGAGCCAGAATTAGAACTCAGGTCCTCTGACTTGCAGGCCCATGCGCTTTCCCTAAAATAATAATGTTATTTAAGTGCTTACTATGTGTCAAGCACTGGGGTCGATACAGGAGACTCAGAGTCTACGTAGGATGGTGAACAGGTATGTAAATCAGAAGAGGTATTTACATTCCCATTTTACAGATGAGGAAACAGGCACAGAGAAATTAAGTGACTTGCCCAAGGACTCTCAGCAGAGAAGTGGCAGAGCTGGGATTAGAACCCAGGTCCTCTGGCCCCCAAGCCCGGGTTCTAGGCCACGCTGCTGCTCATCCTGGCGAGGACATGGTCCTAGGACAATGAGCACCTGCAAAATAGGATGCCTGGCCCTTTATAATAATAATAATAATAATGGCATTTATTAAGCGCTTACTATGTGCAGAGCACTGTTCTAAGCGCTGGGGAGGTTACAAGGTGATCAGGTTGTCCCTCGTGGGGCTCACAGATTTAATCCCCATTTTCCAGATGAGGTAACTGAGGCACAGAGAAGTTAAGTGACTTGCCCAAAGTCACACAGCTGACAATTGGCGGAGCTGGGATTTGAACCCATGACCTCTGACTCCAAAGTCCGTGCTCTTTCCTACTGAGCCACGCTGCTTCTCTAGGTGTGTTCTTGTCCGTAGACTTCCCATCTCAGAAGATACTCCCAACTCAATTACAGGATAATTATTGTTCATGGTTTAATATTTCTAATACAAACAAGAAGGAGCAAGCTTCAGGAGATGAAATGGATAATGGTGTCTTGGGTTTATTTCCTCAGGTGAATCACACACCACTTGAAGGTTGCTTAACTTTACAGCTGAGTCAGGTTTTCTATGACTGGGGAATTGAGACTGCTAATCACTCTGGAACTTCAGGCTGAGGGTGTAAGTAAGGTTTTAAGAAGTGCTAGGTCCTTAAATACAGGTTATACTTTTAGAATGGGCATTATTATTGGCATTTGTCTACGAGATGGAAAAGGGTCCACTTTTGATACATTCTCAACTGCCCAGAAATTGTTCAAACACTACACTGTCTGGTTTAGAACCAATCCTATTTGATTTTTGAGGCTTTGTTTATTAAGAGTACCTGGAAAGCAACCACTTTTTAGTTGTGACAAGGATGTTATAATGTTTCTTCAACAGGCAAATGGTTGTAGTCATTCAAACAGTCCTGCAAATCAGGCTCTTTTGTGTGATTTTAAAAAGACAGTTCCTTTGAACAGAAGCTTACTTACTGTGTTGTAAAGTTTATCAAATTCTGCATATCTCCTGAAGACAAACCATTCATTTCTCCCAACTGTGACTAACACTTTATATACCTGTGGAAATAAATTAAAAATCAAAATTTGAAGGTAAATTAAATGGATTGAGCTTTAATCTGATATCCCAAGTCAAACAGGCCCACAATCCCTCTCTCTGCAAAGCATTAATTTTTCAAAATCAATGGCTTTATCAATCAATCAATCATATTTATTGAGTGCTTACTGTATGCAGAGCACTGTATTAAGCGCTTGGGAAGTACAAGCTGGCAACATTATAGAGACAGTCCCTACCCAACAGTGGGCCTACATTTAGTTACTCTATAATGGTGGCTTCTCACTCAATGGGGATAGATCTCTCTATTAAGTTTGACACCTGCCTATACAATTTACAAGGTTTAAACTGCAATTCAATAATGTAGCAACTCAAAGGACTCACTGTTACTCTGAAGATTTAAATAGTTTATTTTGGACTGTGCTTTCTAATAAAACAATGCAGCTGCCTGTATGCTGTTTAGATATCTTAATGTTAGAGGAAATAAAAGCCAACATATTTTGAATTTTAAAATTCCATTTTAACTAAAAATCAGACAATTGTATTTTTTCTGTATCAAGATACTGAAAAAAATAAACCTACATAAAGACAGTTTTAATTTCATATATGCTGAAGCTCAAATAAATCTTCATGGGATAGTCAGCTGCTTTTAACACTGTGGACCACCCTCTTCTCCTGGTAATATTATCTAAACTTGGCTTCATTGACACTGTCCTCTCCTAGTTCTTCTCCTATCTCTCTGACTGCTCATTCTCAGTCTCTTTCGAGGGCTCCTCCTCTGCCTCTCCTCCCCTAACTGTGGGGGTCCCTCAAGGTTCAGTTCTGGATCCCCTTCTATTCTCCATCTACACCCACTCTCTCAGAGAATTCACTTGCTCCCATGGCTTCAACTACCATCTCTATGAGGATGATTCCCATGTCTATATATGTATATATGTTTATGTATGCATACATAAACATATATACATATGTATATGTTTGTACATATTTATTACTCTATTTATTTATGTATTTTACTTGTACATATTTATTCTATTATTTTATTTTGTTATGTTTTGTTGTCTGTCTTCCCCTTCTAGACTGTGAGCCCGCTTTTGGGTAGGGACCGTTTCTATATGTTGCCAACTTGTACTTCCCAAGCGCTTAGTACAGTGCTCTGCACGCAGTAAGCGCTCAATAAATATGATTGAATGAATGAATAGTCTACATCTCCAGTTCTGATTTCTCTCCCCTTCGAGAGTCTTGTATTTTTAATGGTATTTGTTAAGCACTTACTATGTGCCAGGGACAGTACTAAGCACTGGGGTAGATTCAAAATACTTGGGGTGGACACAGTCCATGTCCCACATGGGGCTCATAGTCTTAATCCCCATTTTACAGATAAGATAACAAGCACAGAGAAATGAGGTGACTTTCCCAAAGTCACACAGCAGGCAAGTGGTGGAGCCTGGATTAAACCCAGGTCCTTCGGAGTCCTGTGCTTAATCAACTAGACCACCTGCTTCCCTGTATTCCTCCTGCCTTCAGGACATCTCTTCTTGGATGACCCCTCAACACCTCAAACTAGACGTTTCCAAAACAGAATTCCTTATCTCCCTACCCAAATGCTGTCCTCCCTATGACTTTCCCAACACTGTAGACGGCACCACCATCCTCCATCTCACAACCTTGTAACTTTACATTATCCTAGACTCATCTCTCTCATTCAACCCACATATTGAAACTGTCACTACATCCTGTCAGTTCTACCTTCACAATATCACTAAAATCCTCCTTTCCTCTCCATCCAAACTGCTACCACACTGATCCAAGCACTTATTCTATCCCGCCTTAACTACTGCATCAGCCTCATTGTTAATTAATTAATTAATGATGGTATTTGTTAAGTGCTTACTATGTGCAAAGCATTGTTCTAAGCGCTGTGGGGGATACAAGGTGATCAGGTCGTCCCACGTGGGGCTCACAGTCAATCCCCATTTTACAGATGAAGTAACTGAGGCACAGAGAAGTTAAAGGACTTGCCCGAAGTCACACAGCTGACAAGCGGCAGAGCAAGGATTAGAACCCATTAACCTCTGACTCCCAAGCCTGTGCTCTTTCCACTGAGCCACGCCTCCTGTCTCTCCCGACTCCAGTCCATACTTCACTCTGCTGCCCAGATGATTCTTCTACAAAATCGTTCAGTCCATGTTTCCCCACTCAAGAATCCCACCCACCTCCACATGAAACAAAACTCCTTACCATTGACTTTAAAGCACTACATCACCTCACCCCTTCCTATGTTACCTCAGTGATTTCCTACTTCAACCCAGTCTGCTCACTCCACTCTAATGCCAACCTACTCACTGTACCCTCGATCTCATCTTCCTTGCTGTTGATATCTTGCCCACGTCCTGCCTCTGGCCTGGAACTCCCCCTTGATATCTGACATACCACCATTCTCCACACCTTCAAACCCTTATTAAAAATCATATCTCTTCCAAGAAGCTTTCCCCAACTAAGCACTCATTTCCCCTACTCCTCCCTTCTGCATTGACCTGGCATTTGGATTTGTGCTCTTTAAGCACTTGATAGTCACCCCATCTTCAACCTCACAGCACTTATGGACATATCAGTAATTTATTTTAATGTTGGTCTGTCTCCCCCTCTAGACTGTAGTAGGCTCCTTGTGGGCAGGGTACAAGTCTACCATCTCTGTTTTACTGTACGCTCCAAAGTGCTGTACTAAGCAAACAAATGTCAAACAAATGCTTAGTACAGTGCTCTGCACACAGTAAGCACTCAATAAATACGACTGATTAATTTTGTTTTCCAGCTCCATACTATTTGACATAATATATTAATGCACTTTTGTTTTTAACCTATCCTGCTCCCAACAATTCATGAACTATATTAAGGGCTCAATCTTAACAGGGGTCTAAGAAGGTACTCTCTAGATTAGAAAAAAAGAAAGGAATCACTAACCCAATGAGGTTCGGAACTCAGCCTAGGAGGTCCCACCAAACATCTCTCAAACTAGAGAGAACAGTCTGCACAGTGATTAAGCATCTTTTCAAACTTTTCCAGATTCCAGATGTTATTCAACTGAAAATGTATACTTACAGTAAACCTCTTCTTTTTCTCTCTGTGCTCATCAGAGCTGGGGATGCTCACACTTGGGCAGCTTTCCTTCCGGTCCATTGTACAGACCCTTTGGGTTAAATGCCCCAGAATCACACTAAAAAGGGAGTCCGAAGTAGTTTCAAAATTCAAGGAAAACTCATTGGGACTGATCCAAAACATCAGTTTTTGGGGGGAAATGATGACATTCCATCGTGTAACCTTAATAAAAAGAAAAAAAAAGGACAGAAAATTAGGAGAGGAACTGCCCAGAGATTCTTCGACATTAGGTCTTCTAAAGGGATAACTTGATTAATGAAGCCAGTTTCGCAAAGACAAGATCACATTATTATCATCATCATCATCATCATTAATCGTATTTATTGAGCGCTTACTATGTGCAGAGCACTGTACTAAGCGCTTGGGAAGTACAAATTGGCAACATATAGAGACAGTCTCTACCCAACAGTGGGCTCACAGTCTAAAATTACGGAATTTATGATTGTTTACAAGGAAATTACTTTATAAAATCGACCCTGTAAAGTCCATCTGTACTTTATTATGGCCCTGACATTTGTTTGCATTCAACAATGCAAAGCTAATCAGTGCAAAGCAAACCCAGTTTTACCCTGAAAAAACAGGGTTCCATATCCCCTTAGGAAGAACCGAGCCCCTCTGCATTTCCCCTGAGACACAAGTCAACAGGCTTAGGTTGGGCCTGGGTGTCCTGAAGCATATGCAGCCAGTCTTTCCCAGGGTTCAGGAGGAGTCTCAGCAGAGCCCACTGAGGGCCTGCCAGTTAGAAAAGACTTGGCTTGGTTTTTGTTTTTATTTATTTATTTATTCTTTTAATGGCATTTATTAAGCGCTTGCTATGTGCAAAGCACTGTTCTAAGCGCTGGGGAGGTTACAAGGTGATCAGGTTGTCCCACGGGGGGCTCACAGTTTTAATCCCCATTTTACAGATGAGGGAACTGAGGCACAGAGAAGTGAAGTGACTTGCCCGAAGTCACACAGCTGACAGTTGGCGGAGCCGGGATTTGAACCCATGAGGCATTTGTTAAGCGCTTACTATGCGCAAGGCACTGTTCTAAGCGCTGGGGAGGATACAGGGTGATCAGGTTGTCCCACGTGGGGCTTACGGTCTTAATCCCCATTTTACAGATGAGGTCACTGAGGCCCAGAGAAGTGAAGTGACTTGCCCAAGATCACACAGCAGACATGTGGTGGAGTCAGAATTCGAACCCATGACCTCTGACTCCAAAGCCCGGGGTCTTTCCACTGAGCCACGCTGCTTCTTGGTTATGCTCATATGTTCCCTAGAACTATAGTTAAACAGACTGCCCTCATGCACAGCTCGAGAGAGTCAGCCTTCATTCTTGAAGACCACATCACTGATGGTGAAATTCATCTATGGGCTCATGTGTTACTGAAAAGGTTAATGCAAGACACACAGGCCCGGCTATATTTTTCTCACACGTGCACGCACGCACACACAAGCTCATGCGTGCCCACTGTCATGTTTGATGTTTGCAGCAGCTGGCACTGTTTTCACTCCTGCCTCTGTCTTTTGATCCTTTTGAAGTTTATGTTCAAAGAGAGCCAACCACTCCTTTCTTTTTGCAGTAGCCCTGCTGTCTATCTGTGGCAACTGACTCCCAATTTTCTGCTAGGACGTAGCTCTGTTAGAGGCTCTGCTTTATTGTACCTGAAAAAGTTTATTCTGTTCTCCCTACACTTTTTAGATTCCAATTTCAACTCACCATTCAGTGGTATTTGTTAAGCGCTTACTATGTGCCAAGCACTGTACTAAACTAAGCAGATACAAGACCATCAGGTTCCATATGGGGCTTACATTCTAAGTAGGAGGGAGAATGGGTACTGAATCCCCATTTTGCCAATGTGGGAACTGAGGCATGGAAAAGTTAATTGACCTTTCCATGGTCCCTCAGCAGACATGTGGCAGAGCCTGGATTAGAACTCAGGTCCTCTTTCCACTAGGCCATGCTGCTTCCCCACAGAGCAGCCATTAGACTATCTTGCTGTCTTCCGTTTTCCCCACATGTCTCAACCGGGAAAGCTGGGCTAAAGAGAGCATACCTTCAACACTAGGAAACTGATTTGATTCTAGTCTGTGATCCTGTTTTGCTATTAATTCTGAATATAGCCCATCAGGATTATGGATGGCATACTGATAATAATCAGTAATAATACTGATGGAAGCATTCAAGGTGTCAAATGTAGCATTAGTCCAGGTCTCCCAGCCATAGAGAAGGTCGGACAACAACATTACAGATTTATAGAACATGTGTGGTCTCTGGAGCATAATACCAAGCTGACATTACACTCTATTAGTCATTCCAGCCTGTCCACATTCACAGCTCCCCCAGTTTCCTGAGGCCAGGAGAACCACAGTACGGCAAAACATTTACAGTCTGCTAGGGTGTGACCTGAAAGAGAGGGGAGATTTAAGAGGATACCCTCCTCCTCAAAACCCTGTATATGCAGTGTGAATTTCTGAATTGAAAAAGTCTGAATCAAAATGGAAAGGAGCTATATGGGGAAGAAAAATGAGGAAGAGTCATACTTACAGTACTCTTGTTTATGGAAACAGTAAGCAGATGTGCAAAAAAAAAATCATTGTAGAGCTACAGGAAAAATACATTTACTTGAACATTTTTAAACAATCTTGGATTTTAAGCTATAAAATGTTTTAGGAGCATTAGTCAACTGTGGGTTATTCAGAGTTGGATATGTAATTTCTGGATTACCCACGCAACTTTGTTGCTTATTAATATTTTCACCAAAGGAAGGGAAGCAAAACTCAAATTTAATATTGCCTCCTCTTTGTTAGCAGTTCCTGTGAAAGATTTGTTGACAGAGAAGGTTTAGACGCCTGGGTTTACCATCCACCGTCATTTACTATGCGATTTCTGTCCCCCGTGAGCCCAGTTAATGTGGAGTTGCTTTTGTAAGTGTGCCAAGTCACACTGATATACATTTGAAAGGGAAAAACTTGAACACCTATAGTGTTTAATTAGAAAATGTTAACTCTAAGTAGCCTCAACTATTAAAATTCCCTCCTCAAAAGTAACAATTGTTAAATTATTTGGCTGTTGCAGTCACAACTCGGTCCAAAAAAGTAACAAAGATAACTACTGAAATTGGTTTGCTTTGTTATTCCACTAATGAATATTCCAGTAAACCTCTCCTCTGGATTGTTTTTCTTGCTAATCTCTGTAGCTGGCCAGCTATTTATTGAGCAGTATTACATGTAGAGCAGGCCCCTTTCCTCCCCAAGACATACCTGCTAGGGACATAAGACAGCTTGCCAAGAGTGATGGCCACTGCAACTGGTGGAGAAGCTGGTGCCAACCCTGCCACTGTAGGCTCAACTGATGTGTACTATGACACCCAACTGGAAGGAAGGAGGTTCAGCGCAGTAGGAATCAATCAATCAATCGTATTTATTGAGCGCTGTGTGCAGAGCACGGTACTAAGCGCTTGGGAAGTACAAGTTGGCAACATATAGAGACAGTCCCTACCCAACAGTGGGCTCACAGTCTAGAAGGAGGAGACAGAGAACAAAACCAAACATATTAACAAAATAAAATAGAATAGATATGTACAAGTAAAATAGAGTAATAAATATGTACAAACATATATACATATATACAGGTATATACTTATATACAGGTAATGTGTACAGGAATGTGTACTTTAGGAAGGAAAAGGTCAAAGTGGCTCAATCTGCCAATCTGACCATTCTCCTCAATATCTGATGATGTCTGACCTCCCTGTCAAATCTGCATTCCCAGTAGGTGGAACAAGCATTCGAACAGTGTGGTGGTGATAGTGTAATAAGTGCAATACTCTAAAGCACATTTTGATCAAAAAAACTTGGCAGAACCTGAGTTTCCTTTTTTGAAAATTCAGCGGCTATTGTGTGAGGTCTGATCAGAATATGGGACTAACGTTCTCATGGTCTTAATATTTTTTAAACTATAAAGAGTTTAATGTCTACCTTTGCTCTTCCATACTTAGGGAATGCTGTTGTGTATTTGGACTTAAAAACTTAAGGTGCTCCAAACATTCAGTGAACAGTTCCTGGGACTAGCAAGAGTGTCCGTGTGCCTTTTACTTAACGTAGAGAATTAGAAATTATTCTTTCAAGGTGGTTGTGATCAACAGGCTTGGGGTTTTAATTCCAGTAGATCTGCCCTTGTACTTCAAAAACCCAGGTTACACCTGTCTACGTGGTTTGTTTTGTTGTCTGCCTGCCTCCCCCTTCTAGACTGTGAGCCCATTGTTGGGTAGGGACCATCTCTATATGTTGCCGACTTGTACTTCCCAAGTGCTTAGTACAGTGCTCTGCACACAGTAAGCGCTCAATAAATACAATTGAATGAATCTCTTACTTTAACAACCCTCCACTACTCTCATCTATTCCATTCTATAGTAGTAGAATTCTCCCAACGTATGCCTGAGGGACAGTCACTCAGAGAAAATCTCTTACAAACTTGTGTGAGTCCATGAGAAGACATTAGTGCTTACTGTCCTAAAATTCATTCTCACTATATTTCCTTCATTGTTCCTAGGTTTGGAATTTTTTTTTTCTCTCTCTCCAACTCCCAACCTATTTCCTTCCTTCAAGCCTCTGCTTAAATTACACCTTCTTCACAAACGATTTTCTGAGCAGCTAAACTGTACAGAATTTCCTACACATCATCCATCACAACTTATTGCCACCTTCCCCTCACACTGTCCCTTTACTTTTGTACGGGGGGAGAGAAAAGAAGGGTTGTCTAAATATTAAAATGATAAAATGATAATAAAAATGATAGGAAGCAACATGGTGTAGTAGGAGGAAGAATGGTGTAGTAGACAGAGCATGGGCTTGGGAGTTAGATGGTCATGGGTTCTAATCCCAGCTTCACCATTTGTCTGCTGTGTGACCTTGGGCAAACCACTTCACTTCTCTGTGCCTCAGTTACCTCATCTATAAAATGGGAATTGAGACTGTGAGTCCCATGTGGGACAGTGACTGTGTCCAGCCTGATTTGCTTGTACCCACCTACGTGCTTAGTACAGTGCCTGGCACATAGTAAGTGCTTAACAAATAGCATAATTATATTATTATTATAAAAATGAGAAATAAACCCCCCAGATTTCCACATTTACAACTTGAATATCTTTAGAAATGCATGTGCTGTTGTCGCTGCAGTCTGGGATCTGTGTAGGCAAGGACTGTCTCTCTTGAATTTTCCTCGATTCCCACATAGCCTCATAGAGCCCCGTCTCACTCTGGGCCTGCACAAGACTAACCTGATTTATACTCTGGTGAGCATTCCCCAATTTGCTCTAATCCATGCAGTGTGAAGATGCCACTACTGAAGTCATTCCTGCTCCACACATGATGGAAGGCAAGGTGAAGAGGTTAAAGGAAGAACTACGGGTTAAGGTGAAAAGGAATATATCAGAAAGTTTCTGAAGTGTTCTGGGAATGTAGTCATAAATCTGTATTTATGTGAAGTAAATCACTGCCATATCACTTTACTTCTTTCAGTGGACTTGTGCTCCCATCAAGAAATATCCTTCTTAGACCTTCCTAGCATCCTCTTTCCCCAGGAAGTCTTTTTCAGTAAAAGAATGTAAACTGTCACATTCCTTGCAAATTAGGCCAGAAATCCTAACCAAGTCTGCAGTTCACCCACACCAAACTGTTCATTTTTGGTGTGGTTTTTTTTCCCCTGGACATCACATGATGAGTCAGAGTAAACTTTTCCTGTTTTCCTTCCCCACTATCATCTCCTTCCTCTAAACACCCCCACCCCGACTTTGATCTTTCACACCCAAGTTGGTTTAATCGCAGAGCATTCCTGGAATCTATGAAACCAATTTTTCCCCATTTGGTTTCAGTAAATCATCTAATACTGCACCTCGTTAAGGGAAATACAACTTCTATAAGGCATCCTCTTGTAAAGAAACAATTTTAAAATGGGGAAATTTATTTAAAATACGCATTTGAATGGCATTTGTTAAGCATTTACTATGTGCCAGGCACTGTACTAAGCGCTGGGGCAGATAGAGGCTAATCAGGTTGTGCACGGTCCATGTCCCACACAGGGTTCACAGTCTTAACCCCCTTTTCACAGATGAGGGAACTGAGGCCCAGAGAAGTTCAGTGACTTGCCCAAGGTCACACAGCAGACAGCTTCAAGGCTGTCCATCACCTCGCCCCCTCCTACCTCACCTCCCTTCTCTCCTTCTACAGCCCAGCCCGCACCTTCCGCTCCTCCGCCGCTAATCTCCTCACCGTACCTCGTTCTCGCCTGTCCCGCCATCGACCCCCAGCCCACGTCATCCCCCCGGCCTGGAATGCCCTCCCTCTGCCCAACCGCCAAGCTAGCTCTCTTTCTCCCTTCAAGGCCCTGCTGAGAGCTCCCCTCCTCCAGGAGGCCTTCCCAGACTGAGCCCCTTCCTTCCTCTCCCCCTCGTCCCCCTCTCCATCCCCCCCATCTTACCTCCTTCCCTTCCCCACAGCACCTGTATATATGTATATATGTTTGCACATATTTATTACTCTATTTATTTATTTATTTATTTTACTTGTGCATATCTATTCTATTTATTTTATTTTGTCAGTATGTTTGGTTTTGTTCTCTGTCTCCCCCTATTAGACTGTGAGCCCACTGTGGGGTAGGGACTGTCTCTATATGTTGCCAATTTGTACTTCCCAAGGGCTTAGTACAGTGCTCTGCACACAGTAAGCGCTCAATAAATACGATTGATGATGATGAAGTGCGGAAGCTGGGATCAGAAACCAGGTCGTTCTGACTCATAGGCCCATGCTCTATGCACTAGACCACGCTGCTTCTCTAACAAATGGCATCCCAGCAATGCTACCTTATGACAAGGCAAACCAAACCACGAGGCAAATGTCCTGAACCCTATAACAAGAGTCCCCACAAAGCTGCCTCTCCCGCTTGCCCAACAGCTTCTACCATCCCGGCACATTTCTGGCTCACCTACTCAACATAAGCAATGCCACTTCTGAGTCAGACCTATGGTCCATCCATTCCGGCATCCTGTCTTCTAACAGTGGCAGCAGGATGTGTGCAGGAACCATACGATGGCTGTCCTCGGGAACATCCACCTTTATAGGCAAGACTTTCTACTATCCCTAATTTGTCCCTCTGCACTCCCAGCCTTCCCACTGTGGACCTTGTTCTGAAGTGGGAGTGTCAGAAATCAGGCCAGGGAAGAGTAAACCCGCTCACTTTTTCCATTCCGTTTTTTCCATTCTCTTTCCCCTCCCTTCCTCCCCGACTCATCACTCCCAGGGCATGGCCAATGCAGAGCCAGCAGTAACTGGAATAGTGGAAACAGCATGGGGACACGGTAACAAGTATAATCCTGGGGGGTTTGCTGGTATGGCAAATGTTTGCCACACTTTCAATGTGGCCCAGGGTATATGTTGGCCACTGGGAAGAGTTCAGGGAAAGGAAAAGGGCACCTCACCTGCCTTTGTCTCTGAACCCCACAGTTTGTAAGACAGGTCCTGCTGGACAGATCTTATCTCCACCTCTAGCTCATGCCTAATAACTCTACTATGCTCTCCCAAGCATTTAGTACAGTGCCCTGCACACAGTAAGCACTCAGTAAGTACAACTGATTATCCAGAGTTCAAAAATACTATCTATTCTTAAAGTTCTTGTGCAACTTCAAATGTTTAAAATACATTTCAAATGGTGGTTAAAACATTTCAGAAGTTTTACTGCAATGTAGTCTTAGCCTTACCGTTATTTACTTTACTTCAGCTAACCATAGCACAAAGTTGACCTCTTCTACCACTGCCACATTTGTACATACATGCATGGCGTTTCAAGTGTATAGCTTATAAATGATTTCAATAATGCTGTAAAAAACATTATGAATGCCGTTTGTGTAAGTGCCCTTGGAAGTTTCTATTTACCATACAAAATAACGAAAGTTAAAACTTGAAGTGGCACAGAGGCTTTAGGAACACATTGTTCAAAATGAAACAAATTAATATGCATGAGTTCCTACCATTGTCAGGAAGGGATGGGGAAGGAGAGAAAGAGTTGTATTTCTAAATTCTGGTCTTTCTGGTCTTCTCACATACTTGCCTACTTCCTGCTGCTACCATATTTCCCGTGCCAGCCCTCAGAAGATTGTAACCAAGGGGCTGCCATCCCTCAATACCCTCCAGGCATTCCCGTCTATGACAATTTACTCTAACCCACTCCCGACTTCTCGATCCACTAGAGGATTTTAAAAATAATTACAAAGGAAAAAAATAAGGATTGCCACTAGTCTTACCTACAGGCTGAGGGTGGATTATCAGAGAAGGCCCGCAGGGGTGCTCAGGCATTAGATAATTGGGATCAACTTTTTGTCAGCTTCAATGCAACAAGGTTTTCGGGTGGTGAATGGGGAAGTGGAAGTACATAAGGTAGGAACACCTAAGGGAATCCCTGGAATCTAAGCTCCACTGCTGAAACACAATTTACAATTTTCTACACACAGTTCTTAACTTTAGGCACTTTGAGTTGTGATGAATGATATTTCTAAATTTACACCCTATTTCAGCTTTCAAACACATCGGTTTTGACTTTACAACAGTCGTCTCTCTTGCAACACTAGCTCTGGGTAATAGTATTTATTAAGCAGCTACTATTCATTCATTCATTCAATCGTATTTATTGAGCACTTACTGTGTGCAGAGCACTGTACTAAACGCTTGGGAAGTACAAGTCGGCTGCATATAGAGACGGTCCCTACTCAAGCACTCTATTAACCACTGGGAAAAAATACATGGGAGAGTGGGAACCATGGGGAAATGAGGAAAGTTCAAAAGCCATAGTACAGTGGAGAAAATGGGGAAGGAAGTTCAAAGAGGACAGAAGAGGCAGAGCCACTAAGGAGGAGTTACAAATACATTTTATTTCCAATGAATTAAAAGTTGGTTGCCCTCTCCTGATACCTCTCAGATAACAAAAGCCTACTGAATACACAGTTCTCTATCGTTTCAATACAAACAGCATATGCCACTTTAGTTCAGGAACCAGTTGCCCATTTATTATATTGTTCCTTTAAGACAATTAGTTCCAACATATGTTTTGACTTATTGCAGTTTTCGGGAACCAATTGTTTCCTAAATCAAAGGACTTCCTGTATTGGTTTGAGATCACGTTAAAAAGTTACTGCTTTATAAATATAAAATTAAGCTAATGCAGTATCACAGCACCTTCTCTCAGAAAGTCACAACCTCTTCATAACTGGAAAGTTGGAGATTATGGAAATCAAAGGGGCCAGACGACCATTTACGGACCATCGTTCCATAAACAAAATCCTGCAGGCTCAGGCCACTCCCGTACTGCTTTTATTCCTCATAAAGTATCCATTTTATTTAATTATTCTTTTGTTTGCTCCCACGGTTAGGAGGGCCTTGGCGCTTCCGATTCCTCCCCACTGTCACCAGCCCTACACGGATGATGGAGGCCTCAAACTCACTCTACCCACCTAATCCCTGTTTCTGGAGGTCTAAACGGGGCATTGATGGGGAGGGATTGGAAGTCAGTGAGATCTTGGCCCTACTCCAGTGGCTTTTAAATGCTGACCACCCAGGACTGTCCAGAAGCTAGGGGAACTCTGAGGTTTCAAAGTGCTCTGCATGGCTTCCCACTGTTAACAAGGGCTCAGGTGTACTTTGGCTACTCCCAGCTCTAGTGGAAGAGCAGGGCTTTCATGCCTCTAAGGCAGGGTTTGGGGCCCGCGGGGTGGAGGAGGTATCCAGGGCACTGGGAACCACTACATGGCTAAGCTCTGGGCAGTTCACTCTCCATTTCTGGCCACCTCCCTCCCCTGGCAGAGAGAAGAGCAGCTGGTCAACAATCTATTATGGTCAAGAGGCTACTCAAGTGGGTTTCAGTATCAACTGAAACTATCTAACCAGTCTCTAAAAGTATCTAGCCAACACTTAGAACAGTGCTTTGCACATAGTAAGCGCCTAATAAATGCTATCATTAAATGCTATCATTAACTGCCGGCAGCTTTCTGAGGACCTCTATTGTACAAAGTATAGTTGGATTTTTTTTAGGAACAGTACCCAAATAATCAATGCCTGGCACTTTCAACCACAGAGGAGATGGTCTATAGATAGAGCCAGCTCAACCTGCTCATCATTAGTCCCTTCTTGAGCTTAAAGAGGACTAGTACCAGTTGCCAGGGATTATGAAGAGAGTTTGACTGAATCAGAAGTTAGTCTCAAGCCCCTTTTAGCTCAGCACAGGCTTATTTTTGCTATTGGCAACAGGAGGCTGCAGGGCTGTCCACACTCTACTGTCTTGAGCTCGGCATCTTTCATAGTCCAAGGGGTAGCCTGTCCTTTATGCAGAAAAAGTCATTTTTCCACTCTTCAGGAGTTACAACTTCCTTTTTTGTTAACCAGAAATATTATCAAGTGACTAACAGTCTGATTTCAGTTTCATCTTTTTTTGCCTTCCTTTACATTGCCTGAAGTAAACTGGTCAAAACTCAGGGAATTAAGCAGGGAAGAATGAAAAGCAGACAGCAGATAATCCACTAACTGGATCACTGTGTTCCAAACACTCTGCCTTTACGAGAGGTCTTCACTTTTTACATGTTTAATTTTTACACGTTTCTATGTACTATTAATGGAGGATTCCAAAGACAGGGCTGAAGGGGTTCCCACCCTGCTTCCCCACTTTGAATTCACATGCATGGAACACCTGTCACATACACAAGGAAAAATACAGATCATCCAGTCCACATCGCTACTTAAAAGTGGCACAGAGGGAGGAGAAAAGATAACAGGGAGAGAGGAAAAAGGGGAGAATAGAGCAACTGGAAAAATCGATCAATGGCACTGCCTGAGCAAAATCTGTCATTATACTAAGCACCTGGGAGAGTACAAATACAACAGACTTGGCAGACACTTTCCTTCCCCATGTGGAGCTTACAGTCTAAAGGGGAAAAAGTAGGGAAAGCAGGACAAAAGAATGAAACTAGTAATAATAATAATAATGGCATTTGTTAAGCGCTTACTTTGTGCAAAGCACTTTTCTAAGCGCTGGGGGGATACAGTGTAATCAAGTTGTCCCACGTGGGGCTCACAGTCTTAATCCCATTTTTACAGATGAGGTAACTGAGGCTCAGAGAAGTTAAGTGACTTGCCCAAGGTCACACAGCAGACTTGTGGTGTAGCCAGGATTCGAACCCATGACCTCTGACTCCAAAGCCTGTGCTCTTTCCACTGAGCCATGCTGTCCTCCCAATAATAATTGTCATACTTGTTAAGTGCTTACTAAGTGCCAGGTACTGTACTAAGTGCTGAGGTAGATGCAAGGTAAAGGAGAAAATTATGCATTGCCCTCATTTCTACTTTCAAGGGGGTAGACTATGAGGAAAAATTTCAGCACCTCTAGAATATGTCCTCCAGATCATGTGCTCCCAGCTTGACTATGTACAGTATGCAGACAAGCTAATTTTCTGAAGCCTAAAAACAGGAAGCAAGAAGAGTGGCTTCTTGGAGGTTTCCTTGCTGTGATTAATTCTTATTCACTTGGGAGAGTAATTCCTGCCAACCAGGTAGTAAACTATTAAAATATGCAGGTAGGGCCGGAAACAGCACATTGCAGCTTGCCCCTGAAAGCCCCAGAAGGGTCAAGTCTTTTATTTAGTTTCTACTGGACTATACTCCATGCTGTAATTATCCTGGTAAACAAAACTCAAAGGGGACTAAGAGAGCTTCATCCAAAATAAACATTTTCTTTCTCTATTTTTTTTCATGACAGTAAAACATTGCAGGTTAGCATAATACAAACGAATTCCTGAAGCATAGCATTAGGGCATGACCAATTACATATTTAATTACAGAACATCAGCTTCCCCAGCTGGCCTTATACGGTTGTCAAATGAGCAAGATTCAAATCACTCCATAATCTAGTAAATGATGTGCTCATTAAACCCCTCAAAAATAGGGAATTTACACATCATTTCTCTAATTTATCAGCTCTTCTAGAACATTGAAAAATGTTTCCTCCCAGAGTGAAAGCAGAATAAGTTATTATGGAAACAACCAATTGGTAGTCAAAAGTGAAAGCAAAGGAAGCGAATTTGTGCTCCAAAAGAGAGGAAAAACCCCCAGAGAAGCTGAGTTAGTTGGGGGAGAGCAGAAGAGAAAAATACCTCGCAAAATGACTTTTATTCTAAGGCAATAAAATGAGGAGTTGTCCATGTGCAGAGCCATGTGGTATAAAAGGTGGCAGCTGCCAAAAGCGAAATGTCTGATGAGGAAGGGACTATAAAATTTGGGAATAGAGGTGTAAAAGAGAGAGCTCTACCACTGGTTTAGGAATCCTCAGACTTGTGAAGGGCCTTCATTTTCATGTTTTTTACATTCGTGGTATTTGTTAAATACTTCCTATGGGTCAAACACTGTTCTAAACACTGGGGTACGTACAAGTTAATCAGATCTGACACAGTTCCTGTCCTGCATGGAGTTTCCAGTTTAAGTATGAGGGATAGGAGGGAGAACAGGTACTGAGAATCCCCATTTTGCAGCTGAGGAAACTGAAGCACAGAGAAGTAAAGTGACTTTCACTCATATTTACTGAGTGCAGAGCACTGTACTAAGAGATTGGGAAGTACAAATTGGCAACATGACTTGCCCAAGGGTCACTTGGCGTCACAAGTAAAATGATAAAACTGTCCCTCCAAGGGCAGGGACAAACTATTTAAGAAGATAACTGAATTTTGATCAGGTAACTGAGCAGTAAAATCAGCTCCGGCTTTGTTAAATCTAATGCCGACAGCTTGGATTCTTCTGCTTACACCTGTACTCCCTTAACTGTGAAAAGCCTAAAGAACTTAAAAGACATAAGAATATCAAAAATACCCCAGGCAAATTCAATCAATGGTATTAATGGCTTTCTACGTGCAGAGCACTGAACCAAGTGCTTGGAACGGCACAAGACACCTAAGTTGGGAAACACAAATCCCTGCCCACAACACCCTTGTATTTACTTTATTTTGTTAATATATTTTGTTTTGTTGTCTGTCTCCCCCTTCTAGACTGTGAGCCCGTTGTTGGGTAGGGACCGCCTCTATAGGTTGCCAACTTGTACTTCCCAAGCACTTAGTACAGTGCTCTGCACACAGTAAGCGCTCAATAAATACGATTGAATGAATGAATGAAGGCAGGGGTAGACGGATAATAAAGTAGGTTAGGGATAGGGGAAATAGTAGAGTACGAGTATATTTACATAGGCACTGTGGGGCTGCGGTGAGTACTATCAAAGTGCTTAAGGGGTTCACAGCCAAGTTCATAGTCGGACGGACCGGACGCCGGGGGAAGACGGATAAAGGAAATAAGGGCTTAGGCTGGGAAGGCCTCTTGGAGATGTGATTTTAATACGGCTTTGAAGATGGGGAGAGTGGTAATCTGTCATATATTAGGGGGAGGGAGTTCAAAGTCAGAGGAAGGATGTGGGCATGGGGTGGGTGGTGAGATAAACGAGATCAAGGTACAATGAGAAGGTTGATGTTGGAGGAGTGAAGTGTGCCGGCTGGGTTGTAGTAGGAAATCAGAGAGGTAAGGTAAGATAAGACTTTCCCAAGATTTTAGTACAGAGCTCTGCACACAGTAAGCGCTCAATAAACACGACTGAATGAATCTAAGACGGGGCAGGCCGATTGAATGCTTTAAAACCGACAGTAAGGAGTTTCTGTTTGATCAATCAATCAATTGTATTTATTGAACGCTTACTGTGTGCACAGCACTGTACTAAGCGCTTGGGAAGTACAAGTTGGCAACATATAGAGACAGTCCCTACCCAAAAGTGGGCTCACAGTCTAGAAGGGGGAGACTGATGTGGTGGTTGACTTGGCAACTCTTTGGAGGTTTTTTGGAGGCATAAGTAGAAGGAAGGGAATACCCCTAATATTAAAAAGGTAAATAAAGGTAAAATGACTTGACCGGGTTTGGTTAGTGGCAGGGACTGAGAACCCTCTATAGGTGCACCAGCCGGACTCTCAAACACCCTTAAATATGATTTTAACCAGCCATACCACTTAACCCAACTGACTAGATTCTACTGGGCTTTCACAGTTGGTGGCAATTTTGCCAAACAGTTTTCTTCCAACCGATTGATTAGGATTAGCGTTCTGGAGTGCCCTTTGGATGTTGCCTTCATCCTTCAAACCATAAAACCAAGGAAACCGAACCCCATCAGATACCCAGGCACAACAAGGGAGCCAGACTGTCGCATCACCAGTTTACTGTCTTCCCAGGTAGAAAAAGGCGGCAGTTCGAGTTCAGGATAACAAAACCAATGTCACCGTGAAACATGTTTCTACAAAGCTAAAGGAGACATTCCTCTTGCTTTCATAACAATAACTGATGTAGCAATTTTTAGAGGTGTGATTTAAATCAAGTTGCATCATACAATTAGGCTACTAAGCAGGATGTTGCTGATGGCAAATCACGGGCAGTAACATAGAAATGTTTTAAGTAAAGATAGCAGTTTCTTCAAAGCGTCAAAGCGGCCTAAGTACTGCTAGATTTGCACTTAACTTTATTAAATGCTTGTTCTCCGAGCTGCAGTTTAATTACCAGGTGTTCCGGATAACCTAGCTTCCTAGCACACAAATTAAACACTACAAGATCGTCTCTAGAAAAAGGTGAAAACTAGAGACACGAAAACTTGGTTTCCCCATTACTGAACTACAAACTCAAAGTTATCCCCTTCTCTTCTTTTTTTTTTTAATGGTATGTATTAAGTGCTTACTATGTGCAAAGCACTGTTCTATGCGCCGGGGAGGTTACAGGGTGATCAGGTTGTCCCAAACTTTCTCGCTTCCTGCTGGTCAAAGGTTTGAAAACCAGCAACTAAATGGATTTTGGCTGAAGATTTGTTCCCCTTTCTGGAAGTTGAAAAAGTGTGTGTGTGTGTGTGTGTGTGTGTGGAGGGGGGAGTCGCTCCTACCACCAGACTGCGTGGGAGGAAAATGGGGTGGTATTTCATTGTCGTATTTACTGGACGCCTACTGTGCGCAGAACACTGTACTAAGCGCTTGGAAAGTACAGTTTTGCGTTCTTGGAGGGGAAAGTGCACACTTGTACATATCTGTTCTATTTATTTTATTTTGTTAGTATGTTTGGTTTTGTTCTCTATCTCCCCCTTCTAGACTGTGAGCCCGCTGTTGGGTAGGGGCCGTCTCTATGTGTTGCCGACTTGTACTTCCCAAGCGCTTAGTACAGTGCTCTGCACACAGTAAGCGCTCAATAAATACGATTAATTGATTGATTGATTGATGTCGTGCCCCGCGGTGGACTCGGGCGCCTTCCGGGCGGCTGAGGAAGGTGGGTGACGCCTAAAGAGGGCCCTGCCCCTAGGCGCCTTGGGGGCGGGGGTCCGCGGCAGGGTCAATCAATCAATCAATCGTATTTATTGAGCGCTTACTGTGTGCACAGCACTGTACTAAGCGCTTGGGAAGTCCAAGTTGGCAACATATGGAGACAGTCCCTACCCAAAAGTGGGCTCACAGTCTAAAGTCAATCAATCGTATTTATTGAGCGCTTACTGTGTGCAGAGCACTGTACTAAGCGCTTGGGAAGTACAAGTCGGTAACATATGGAGACAGTCCCGACCCAGTGGGCTCACAGTTTAAAATCAATCAATCAGTCGTATTTATTGAGCGCTTACTGTGAGCAGAGCACTGGACTAAGCGCTTGGGAAGTACAAATTGGCAACATCTAGAGACGGTCCCTACCCAACAGTGGGCTCACAGTCTGAAAGGGGGAGGCAGAGAACAAAACCCAAAGATACTAACAAGATGAAGTAAATAGAATAGAGAAGCAGCGTGGCTCGGTGGAAAGAGCCTGGGCTTTGGAGTCAGAGGTCATGGGTTCAAACCCCGGCTCCGCCAATTGTCAGCTGTGTGACTTTGGGCAAGTCACTTAACTTCTCTGTGCCTCAGTTACCCTATCTGTAAAATGGGGATTAAGACTGTGAGCCTCACGTGGGACAACCTGATCAACTTGTATCTACCCCAGCGCTTAGAACAGTGCTTTGCACATAGTAAGCGCTTAACAAATACCAACATTATTATTATTATTATTATTATTATTATTATTATTATAGATACGGACAAGTAAAATAAATAGAGTAATAAATATGTACATACATCTATACAGGTGCTGTGGGGAAGGGAAGGAGGTAAGATGGGGGGATGGAGAGGGGGACGAGGGGGAGAGGAAGGCGCCGGGCTGGGACCCAGGGGACCTGCGGCGTGAGAAGCGGAAAAGTTGGCGGGCACGGAGAGGTCCCGGCGGCGGCGGCGGCGGCAGGCCCGCCCCCTCCCCCGGGGCTGGGAGACGAGCGAGAAGCAGCGGGGGGGGGGAAGGGAGGGAGAGAGGGAGGGAGCGCCGGGTTCCCCAGCCCCTCTCCCGGCGGGACCCAAGGCTACCTGGGGCGGGCTGGCGCTCGCTCGGTCGGTCGGTCGGTCGGTCGGTCGGCCGGTCCCCCTTGTCCCTCAGCCTTCCGCTCCGGCGGACGGACGGGCCGAGGAGAGGAGGGGAGGGGAGGGGAAGGGAGGGGAGGGGCCCTCAGTCCCCTCAGTCCCGCGGGCGGAGCGGAGGCCCCAGCGTCGGGCGCAGCGCCCAGCCCTCCTTTCCGCTCCCGGGGCCCACACACCTACCTGCCGGCAGCGGCCCAAGGGGGCTCCGGGGCGGCGCGGCGCGGCTTCGTCTCGTCCCGTCCCGTCCCGTCCCGCCCCGCCCCGCCGCCGCCGGCCGGGGAAGCGGCGGACAGCGCCGCCCGCCCCGCCGCGCTCCCCGCCCCCTCACACCCCGGCCGCGCCCCTCCCCGCCCCTCCCGCCCCGGCCGCGGGGGGTGGGGGGGGGAGGGGTGGTGCGGTCAGGCCCCGCCCCCCGGCTCCGCCTCGGCCAATCACGAAGCCCGCTAAGCGGGCCCCGTCAGGCGGGCCGAGGCTCGGGCCCACGAGGCCGGGGGAAGGGGAAAGGGGGGGGGGGGGCCCGGTTGTCTCCTCCCCCCCGCCCCCTTCCCCCTCCCCCCTCCCCCCTCCTTTTCCTCTCCCCCGCCCCCTTTTCCCCTCCTCCTTTTCCTCCCCCCGCCCCCTTTTCCTCCTCCTTGCCCTCTCCCCCGCCCCCTTTCCCCCTCCTCCTTGTCCTCTCCCCCGCCCCCTTTCCCCCTCCTTTTCTTTCCCCCGCCCCCTTTTCCCCTCCTTTTCTCCCCCCCTTTTCTCCTCCTCCTCCTCCTCATTCATTCATTCATTCATTCAATCGTATTTATTGAGCGCTTACTGTGTGCAGAGCACGGTACTAAGCGCTTGGGAAGTACAAGTTGGCAACATATAGAGACGGTCCCTACCTCCTCCTCTCCCCCCACCCCCTTTTCCTCCTCCACTTCCTCTCCCCACCCTCTGTTCCTCCTCCACTTCCTCTCCCCCACCCCCTTTTCCTCCTCCTCCTCCTCCTCCCCCTCCACCCCTTTCCTCCTCCACTTCCTCTCCACCGCCCCCTTCTCCTCCTCCTTTTCCTCTCTCCCCGCCCCCTTTTCCTCCTCTCCCCCACCCCCTTTTCCTCCTCTCCCTCACCCCCTTTTCCTCCTCCACTTCCTCTCCCCCGCCCCTTCTCCTCCTCCTTTTCTTCTCCTCCTCCTTTTCCTCTCCCCCGCCCCCTTTTCCTCTCCCCCCGCCCCCTTTTCAATCAATCGATCAATCGTATTTATTGAGCGCTTACTGTGTGCAGAGCACTGTACTAAGCGCTTGGGAAGTACAAGTTGGCAACATATAGAGACGGTCCCTACCCAACAGTGGGCTCACAGTCTAAAAGGGGGAGACAGAGAACAAAACCAAACATACTAACAAAATAAAATAAATAAAATAGATATGTACAAGTAAAATAAATGAATAAATAAATAGAGTAATAAATATGTACAAACATATATACATATATACAGGTGCTGTGGGGAAGGGAAGGAGGTAAGACGACTCCTCCCCCCCCCCCGGCCCCCTTCTCCTCAGGAGTTTCCTTCTCCTCCTCCTCCAGTGAAGTGTGGCAGGCCAGGGTCCATCCCGGGAGGCCAGGAACGGGGAGAGTATGGCCCACGGGGCAGTAAGAGAGCGGAGCTCCAGTGATCTGTGTTTTTTTTCTGGAGCGAGCGGTAGCCTCTTCTCCTTCTATCAGACTGGACGCCTGTCCCACTCAAGTTAAATTCAGAGTTCACTCCCGGTGGCCGATAAGGCGCCTTGAGGAGTGTTTCCAGGGGCAGGGAGCCGAAGGGAGTGAGTTGGCATCCCTCACCCGCCTCGTCCGACTCATTTTCATCGTTTCACGTGCCCACTTGTTGCCTTTCCCCCAGACGACTGGCCTTTTCGTCTTCAAGACCAAATTCGACCCGCAGAGGAAGCAGTGGGCCTAACGTTGCAGAACTAGGCCCTCTCGTCCTGTACGGACGTTTGGCTGAGCCAGTGGTGCTGTACAGTACCACGGCCCTGGGCAGAACTCCGTGCCTGAAGGCCGGGGTGCAGCCCACGGTGCACAGAGCCTGCAAAATGCTTGGCTTGCTTTATTCGTGCATGTGCAATAAAACCACATCCTGTCACGCACCCATGACCCTGTCCAGAGCGAGAGGTCTAACCATTTACCTTCCTCTTGGCTCCTTAAGACTGACCCAACCCACCTCCTGGAGAACATAAACCTCAGCAAAGCCTGCAGCAGTAGGCCCGGGAGAGTTTTTTTTTTAATCAGAAACAAAGGGAACAAAGGAAATCTTAAAATAGTCTCAATTTAGATGATTTGGGATCTTTCCAGTAAATCTGGACTGCAGGAAGCATATACTGAATCACGGAATCTACTTGATCAATCATATTAATCGAGGGCTTACTACATGCAGAGCGCTGTACTAAGTACTGGGGAGAGTCCAGTGCAAAAGAATTGGCAGATACGTTCTGCCGCATTTTTCATGTTACGTTAAAAATGCTCAACTCCGAGACTCTTGGTCACAACAGTGTTTTCAGGCCGCACTACAGCCACAGAGACTAGGCTTTTGTTTCAAAATGACACAACAAACAGAATCTTCAGCTGTGTGTAGGTGTGTTGAGTCCATGCCTCACCTGCTGTAGGCAGCCCATCCCCAACACAACTGACAAGAGGTCTCCCATATTCCCAACAGTTTGAGGCTATTGAGGTCAATTAAATCTAATCTTGCCACACTTGAACGGTCCTAGGTTCTAATTTGGAACCTGCCAATTGTTTGCTTTGTGACCTTGGGTAAGTCCCTTAACTTCTCTGTGGCTCAGTTTCCTCATCTATAAAATGGAGATTGACTGTGAGTCCCGCATGGGACAACCTGATTAGTTTGTATCTACCCCAGCGCTTAGAACAGTGCTTGGCACACAGTACGTGGTTAACAAATAATCAATCAATCAATCGTATTTATTGAGCGCTTACTATGTGCAGAGCACTGTACTAAGCGCTTGGGAAGTACAAATTGGCAACACATAGAGACAGTCCCTACCCAACAGTGGGCTCACAGTCTAAAAGGGGGAGACAGAGAACAGAACCAAACATACCAACAAAATAAAATAAATAGGATAGAAATGTACAAGTAAAACAAATAAATAAATAAATAGAGTAATAAATATGTACTACTAAATACTACTGAACAATCAGATTTCTTTAAAAGAAGTAGCATGGCTTAGTGGAAAGAGCACATGCCTGGGAGTCAGAAAACCTTGGGTTCTAATTGTGGCTCCATCACCCGCCTCCTGTGTGACATTGGGCAAGTTGCTTAACTTCTCTGTGCCTCAGTTTCCTCATCTGTAAAACGGGAATTAAAATACATGTCCTCCCTCCTTCTAAGATTGTGAGCCCCATGTGTAACAGGAACCGTGTCTAACGTGATTATCTTGTATGTCCCCCAGTGTTTAGTACAGTGCTTGGCACATGAGTACTTAAATACCACAGTTGAAAAGAATATATACTGTTGTTATGAGGCAAGATACTGACCCAAAATTCAGGTATTATGGACCACTAGCATTCTGATTCCAGAGAAAAGAGACAGGCATAATTTTGTCCAAGTGAATGAGTTCATTTTAACCACTGAAATGTATTTTTTTTGTGTGTGTGTGTGTGATAAAACTGCTTTCTGCATTCAGGATTACAGAAAGCTTCTGAGATGCATTTGACAGTGGAAATCGGCACAAACATTGGAGTTTTAAGTTGTCCAAAATAATTCATGCAGACTAAAAGCTAACCTGTATCCATGCCTACTTCCTATTATTTCATTTAGAATGCTATATAATTCAAGTTCCATTAAAGGATATTTATGGGGATTACCAGTCTATACCGAACACATTTTCTGGTACTCTTTAATATACTAACATAGAAATGGAAATGTCTCTTTCTTTCCTTCAAGTTACAGAGCACAACACTAATTCCTTCAGTCAAAACAATACACCTCCTTTGCTCCCAATAAATGTAAAACTCTACCCAATTAAAACATTAAGGATCCCTTCTATGTAAAACACTACAATAACATTCATCTCTAACAAATGAATTCTATCTGAGGTTAAATACACCTGATTTGTAACATAAACTTAAATTATACAAAGAGAATTGATGAAGCCCAGAGAAATAAAGCACAGCCAGTTCTCCTATTATGAATGTGAGGGTTGTATTTTTGTGAAACTCTGCATTAGGGAAAATTCACATTGTAGTACTCATCTGTTCCAACACTGCTCTGCATGCACACAAACAGTTTCTTTAAAAATACATCATGCCTCATCCGAACAAATTTGCCTCATTGGAAGAATGTTCCTTAGTTCTCTAATCTTTAATTTACCTGTAATTTATTTTAATGTCTGTCTCCCCCACTAGACCGTAAACTACTTGGGAGCAGGGATTGTCTCTAATTACTCTATTGTACTTTCTTAAGTGCTTAGTACAGTATTCTGCCCAGCGTAAGCACTCAAATACCACTGACTGATCATCATCATCATTACTAATCGTATTTATTGAGCGCTTACTGTGTGCAGAGCACTGTACTAAGCGCTTGGGAAGTACAATTTGGCAACATTGTACTGATAATCATGTTCTAGTCAAAATACATATTAAAAATATGGGTTATAGCAAAACTGAGTGTACTTATTTAAGGATTTACCACGGAAAGACAAAATCCATCCCTCACCGATTCCAGGTCAATGTTTTTATTAAATATATTGAGAAGTGGGGTGACTCAGTGGAAAGAGCATAGACTTGGGAGTCAGTGGACCTAGGTTCTAATTTTGGCTCTGCCAGTTGCCTGCTGTGTGACCTTCAGCAAGTCACCTAACCTTTCTGGGACTCAGTTCCCTCATCTGTAAAATGGGGATTCAATCCCAGTTCTCCCTCCTACTTACACTTTGAGCTCTACGTGGGACAGGGACTGCGTCTGACCTGATTAACTTCCATCTACCCCAGAGCTTAGAACGGTGCTGGGCACATAGTAAGCACTTAGCAAATATAGTAATAATAATAATAATAATAATGTTGGTATTTTTTGAGTGCTTACTATGTGCCAAGCACTGTTCTAAGCGCTGGGGTAGATACAAGGTAATCAGGTGGTCCCATGTGGGGCTCACAGTCTTCATCCCCATTTTACAGATGAGGTAACTGAGGCACAGAGAAGTTACGTGATTTGCCTAAAGTCACACAGCTGACAATTGGCGGAGTTGGGATTTGAACCCATGACCTCTGACTCCAAAGCCCGGGCTCTTTACGCTGCTTCTCTAATAATACTTCTAATAATAATACTAGTGCCAATTTCCAATTACTACTAATAATAATGCTTCTATAGTAATAATAACAATATATAGTATAAATACATATTTGTTTATAGACACATGTGTGAGAGATAGAGAAGGAAAGAGGCTTCTGACCTCCTAAGTTGCCATATGCAAGTACTCTAATTGTCTTACAGAACGTTCCTTAGTGGTGATTGCCTGGAAGAGCAAGCAAATCGTGGGAAAGGAACCAAACATATTCAGTTTGCCTGCCCTTCCCCAATATCAATCAATCAATCAATCAATGGCAAAAATCTCCAGTGGCTACCAATCAATCTGCGCATCAGGCAGAAACTCCTCACCCTGGGCTTCAAGGCTGTCCATCACCTCGCCCCCTCCTACCTCACCTCCCTTCTCTCCTTCTACTGCCCAGCCCGCACCCTCCGCTCCTCCACCGCTAATCTCCTCACCGTACCTCGTTCTCGCCTGTTCCGCCATCGACCCCCGGCCCACGTCATCCCCCGGGCCTGGAATGCCCCCAATCCCTCTGCCCCTCCGCCAAGCTAGCTCTCTTCCTCCCTTCAAGGCCCTGCTGAGAGCTCACCTCCTCCAGGAGGCCTTCCCAGACTGAGCCCCTTCCTTCCTCTCCCCCTCGTCCCCCTCTCCATCCCCCCGTCTTACCTCCTTCCCTTCCCCACAGCACCTGTATATATGTATATATGGTTGTACATATTTATCACTCTATTTATTTATTTATTTATTTATTTATTTTACTTGTACATTTCTATCCTATTTATTTTATTTTGTTGGTACGTTTGGTTCTGTTCTCTGTCTCCCCCTTTTAGACTGTGAACCCACTGTTGGGTAGGGACTGTCTCTATGTGTTGCCAATTTGTACTTCCCAAGCGCTTAGTACAGTGCTCTGCACATAGTAAGCGCTCAATAAATACGATTGATTGATTGATTGATTGATTGATTGATTTATCGAGCACTTAATGTGTGCAGAGCAGGTCACGGTACTAAGCGTTTGGGAGAGTACAATACAACAGAGTCGGTAGATACGTTCCTTGCTTGCCCCTAAACAGCTTACAGTCTCCTCCAACATGTCTTTTCTCTCACGGGTCTGGAGCTGGAGTAAAAATGGCCTTGGGAGGGCTAGTTATCTCCTCTCTGCTGGCAGCCCACCAGGCTACTGCTGCCAAACTCTCTCCTGCAGAAGCGAGCCTGGGATCATGGCCAACATCCCCACTTTTGGCCACAGCAGCCGAACTGGAGGCGGCAGAGGCACCAGGAGCTGAGCAAAGGAGCAGCAGTTGCCTCGGTGATTCTGGGTAGGTCTCCCTCCAAGTGTGGGTTTCCTCTTCTCCCTGACTATACTACCCCCGGAGCCTGTGCCTGGCCAACCCATTAAAAGCATGGGCTAGAGCACTAGAGCTCTGTTATTATTATTATATTTGTTAGGTGCTTACTATGTACCAGGCACTGTACTAAGCACTGGGGTGATGGCGTTTGTTAAGCACTTACTATGTGCGAAGCACTGTTCTAAGCACTGGGGGGATCCAGGTGATCAGGTTGTCCCACGTGGGGCTCACAGTCTTAATCCCCATTTTACAGATAAGGCAACCGAGGCCCAGAGAAGGTAAGTGACTTGCCCAAAGTCACACAGCTGACAAGTGGTGGAGCCAGGATTAGAACCCATGACCTCTGACTCCCAAGCCCGGGCTCTTTCCACTGAGCCAAGCTGCTTCTCTGGTGGACACAAGCCAATAGGGTTCCTGTCCCACATGGGGCTCACAGTCTTAATCCCCATTTTACAGATGAGGGAATTTAGGCAAAGTGAAGTGACTTGCCCAAGGTTACACAGCAAACAAGTGGCAGAGCGCAGATTAGAACCCAGGTCTTTCTGACTCCCAGGCGTGTGCTCTAACCACGAAGCCACTCTGCTTCTCTAGCTATGCTCCTATTTCAGGTAAAGAGCAAGAGCTGATGACTCCATTAATTAGGATAATTATTTTATTTTGCTTTATATATACCCCCCAAAATCTACCAGAGCTTACTCTTTTATGATCAGAAACAATTTCCAAGTTTATGCTTGGAAAATAGAATAGGAATTTCCCACAACTACCTTTTTTCTTTAGCATGCAATAGTTCCACTTTCTATCATAGCTTCCCTAGATACTAAATGTTTTAAAGATATACGAATTGTGTAAAAGCATCAACTGACCAAGAAAGAAAATGCATTGTAGAATCTCACAGTTCACTGTAATGCAGATGAAATGGAATGAAGCCATGTTTTAGTCAAATTTGAGAAGGAATGAGTTTTAATTTAGTCAACATCACTTTCCTCTTGAAAAATTTTGCACATTTAGGTCCCACTAATATCATCTCTTCTACTACTTTAGATGGAGGGAGCCCTTAAATGCTACTACAATTTAAGCTCCCCCCCTACCCTCCCACCCACCCCATGGCTCCAGGTCAATCCATTCTTTTGGATTAAGGAATATTAAAACTTTAAGACAACTCATATTGGGCCACCTGAAGGCAAATTAATTCATTTCACATGGTTAGGAGAGAATGTACATTTCTTTCATTTTGCAGCCAATAACTACAAAGAATAGTTCAACTTTGAATAGGTTTTATAATCACCTATAAAAACCAGTAACTAACTGAACACCATTTACTAAATGCCTGCTAAAAAAAAACATGCATTTATTAAGATCATTCATACATCTGCATGACTCCTCATTGGCTTTACAGCACTCTATCAGTTTGCCCCCTCTTACTTTACCTCGCTGATTTCTTACTCCAACCCAGTCCACACATTTCACTCCTCTAACACCAATTTAATCACTGTATCTCAATCTCGCCTATCTCACCACTGACCCTTTGCCCACATCATTTTTCTAGTCTGGAACCCCCTCCACCTCCAAATGCAATAGACTACACCATTAATCTTCCCACCTTCAAAACCTTATTAAAACATCATCTCCTCTAAGGGGCCTTTCCTGATTAAGCCTTCTTTTCCCCTACTCCCTCTCCCTTCTGAATTGCCTATGCATTTGGATCTGTACCCTTTAAGCATGTGATTTTCACCCTACCCTCAGCCCCACAGCACTTAGGTACATATCTCTAATTTATTAATGTCTGTCTGCCCCTCTAGACTGTAAGCTCCTTGTGGGCAGGGAATGTTTCTACCAAATCTGGTGTAGTGTACTCTAACAAGTGGTCTGCAGACAGTAACTGCTCAATAAACCCCACTGATTGAAATGTTGACTCTTTACACTACTGCAGTCTTCATCATCAATCGTATTTATTGAGTGCTTACTATGTGCAGAGCACTGTACTAAGCGCTTATAGTTAATTGTCTTATAGTCTTATAGTTAATTGTCCATCACCTGGGTAGACTGTCATCTATCATCTATTGAGGTGTGTCACTCAATCTCCATTCTGCCCCCCAGTTAGGATACTTAACTATAAAGGAAGTTTGTCCTCTTGACTGTAAGCTCTTTGTGGGCAGGGGACATGTCTACCCACTCTGTTGTATGGTACTATCTCAAGTGTAAAGTGCTCTGCACACAGTAAGCACTCAGTAAATACCATTGATATAAAGGAAGAAGTAGGGGTCCTGGACAATGGCTCCACCTTCACAGGGCCTTTTACCCTCCACCAGTTCCAACAGAGAAGTCACATCAGGTAGTGGGAGGTTATGAAAGTCTGGGAGGGGGTAACATCGGAAAGCTGCAGTGATCAATTCTAAAAATTACCTTCTCAGTTACAAAGAATGAGACATACTAATTCAAGAATGGCAATATAGTCTTCCAACTATAACCCATGAGTTAGAATGAAAGAATACGCTTTTAACTCTAATTTAATCACCTAGTGACTTGCAAATCATTTAGGATCAAGGAGGCTGGGTCCACACCCTAGAAGTGAGATGACAATCTGGTAATTAATCTGCTCTATAGATCCATGTAGAAAACCAAATCAGATGATTACACTCAAAAAATTCACTTTGGGGCTTGAACTATCGAGTTCAGCAGTCTACACTGATCCAATGAACCGGATAATTCCCAATCTCAATATTTAATGTTCATTCCCTGATCAACAAAATAGAATTAGGGCTCCTGTGAAAAGTATATGTTTCGCATAATGATCCTGACATTAACGAAATGTTCATGAAGGATTTCATAAAAATAAAAGCAGCTTCAGCAGAACAACTGAAGCACTGTTACAGAAGTCTCACGCTTAGTCACTTCTTTCCTGTTCATGTTATTACTTTGATATCACAGGTACAATTTTGGATTCCGAAAGGACATTCGAGAACTCAGAATGATTTTCTTTATTGAGCAGAGGGCAAGAGTAAGTTGGAATATAGTTTGAGAGTTCTGAATTGTAGAAGGGGAAAATACAACTGTCCTTTATATTCAACTGTCCTTTATATTCAACAGCATTAGCTATTTTCTATTATTAAATTGCTACCAGGTTTTCCCATTCATTCATTCAATTGTATTTACTGAGAGCTTACTGTTTGCAGAGCACTGTACTAAGCGCTTGGAAAGTACAATTCGGCAACAGATAGAGACAATCCCTACCCAACAATGGGATCTACATATATTATTAAAATGTGTACAAATTTGAAAATAAATATCAACTCTAACTCATCTGATCTATCTTTGTACTTAAAAGAGTGTGAAAAATTGAGTCAAATTGCCAGTTTGGCTAATTTAAATAAGCTCCACTAAGACTGGAAGCAGTGATTTTAGGATGATGCTGCCGATCTTCATATTGGAGATACTTGTCTCCAGAAAGGTACCTTATCTTTTCTTACTTGCTCTATAGTCAAATCTGACTGAAAAATTCCCTCATGCCAAAAAGAGCATTGCATTGAGTAAGAAACAACTGTATACCATGATCCAAGCAGAGAAAAAGCAGAAATTGAAAGGACTGGTACAGTGCTCTGCACACAGTAAGTGCTCAATAAATACAATTGAATGAATGAATAATTCAAGAAAAGGAAAGGAAAAAAAGTCAAGCTCCCTTGCTAATCTGTAAATCTGGAGGCAACTCTACCTGGAAATTTACCCATGACAACATCGAACACTCTTCCCTATACATAATACAACCCATCAGGCTTTGTGCCTCCTCCTCCTCTTTCTCCTGATCACTGCTATAAAGGCAGATATTTTATTAAAAGACTTCTGGGGCAAGCTGATTGAGTGCTTTAAAGCCAATGAATGGTAAGAAGTTTCTGTTTGATGCGGCGATGGACGCATATTCTTGAGGAATGGGAAGATGTGGACTGAATTTTTTTTGGAAACATGATCTGGGCAGCAAAGTGAAGTATAGACTGCAGTGGGCAGAGAAGAAGGGAGGTCAGCAAGGGGGCTGATGCAGTAGTCTAGGTGTGATATGACAAGTGCTTGAATCAGTATAAATGCTAAGATGATTGGTGAGTTGGGATTCCCAGAAGCGGAGGCAATCAGTTAGGGAATGCCTCTTGGGGGAGGCTTTTTAGGAGGATTTTGGAAGTGGATCTAGCTTGGCAGATTTGAGAGAAGAAGTGGAACCACACTGGGGGAAAGGATGAGGTGGGAGGCATGGGCGAGCAATTAGCAGGTTATCTTGGGAACAGCAAAGAGTGCAAACTGGAGTGCAGGGGGAGAAGAGGGCAAATAGAGAAGAGGGAGACAGCTGGTGTAGGGCCTTACAGGAGTTTTTGCTTTATGCAAGAAAAAATGGGTAGCCATGGAGATTCTTGAAGCGGTTGATATGTTACAAACGACATTTTCAGAAGGTGATACAAGCAGCTATCCGTAAGGTAAGGCTGGAGAGAGGAGGAACTTGAGGCAAGGAGACTTAACAAAAATCCAGCTGGGAGGTCAAGAGAGCTTGAACGAAAGTGGTGGCTGTTAGCATGTGAATTCACTACATTTAAACAAAGGAAGAGCCAACTGTACTTAGTGACAGAATGAGCATGGGTGTTAAATGACAGAGGGGAGTCAAAAACACCAGTACTGCTGCAATGTTGTCATCAGGTAGTCCACAACCAAAACCTCACACTTGCATGGGAGGTGGATATATCGCTAGCTGAAAGGCCCTGTCAAGTAACAGGTGGTGACAGCACTGAGGGAGAGGAGGGAGGGAAAAGCTAAACAGACTCTACACGGCAAACTTGTTATCGGCAGGGAACGTGTCTGCTAATTCTGTTGTACTCTCCCAAGCATGTTAAACAGTGCTCTGCACATAGTAAGTGCTCAATAACTACCACTGAGGGAATGATTGAGGATGGTAGGCCTGGTGGCAGCCATAGTAGGGGCATCAGCAGATGTGGCACAGTTAGTGGCAGCAGGATGCACAGTGGGGTCAACAAAAATTATTATGGGAGAAGAGCTGGCAAAGGATAGACTGTATATATATATATATATATATATATATTTGTACATATTTTTTACTCTATTTATTTATTTATTTATTTTATTTGTACATATCTCTTCTATTTATTTTATTTTGTTAGTATGTTTGGTTTTGTTCTCTGTCTCCCCCTTTTAGACTGTGAGCCCACTGTCGGGTAGGGACTGTCTCTACTGTCTCTGTTGCCAATTTGTACTTCCCAAGCGCTTAGTACAGTGCTCTGCACATAGTAAGCGCTCAATAAATACGATTGATGATGATGATAGACTGTTTGGGGGAGGGGAGAGAAGAGGTATTCATGGTAAAGGACAGTAGCATCATCTCACCATTTTATATGGGTGGTGAAAGTCCTTCAAATCCTTAGAATAGATATAGGCACTACCCTCATTGAGTTTGCAATCTAGTCTTACAAGCTAAATTGCAATCTAACATAGGCTAAAAAAAATATAACCTGGGCTATAGAATCATTAAAAGCGCAATTTATTTATCCTGAATTGTTTCTCCTCCTCCCTGAACCAAATGGAGGTTCGGCACAGGATGATTTTGGTATCTTAAGAATGCTTAGTGGACAGCACCCATAATCCCAGAACATCAGTATGAGAATTTAGTGCTGAGATTCTGGCATCAATCCAACTGCATCACATTAATCTCTTGCCAAGACAGACCTGATTTTTGGAGCTATGAACAGAGCACTACTTCTTCGGTAGATCCAGGAGGAAAGTGTAAATCAGTCTGTTAATTGGAAGAAAAGAAATATGATTTCAGTTTCCAATAATCCAGACTGCCTGGATGAAAAAGGATCAAAATGTTCATTTAGTACACTTAAGAGAAAATTGCTGATAAAATATACTGTGATGCTCAAATTGAAAACTGTAGCAAAGTCAAAAGACATTCTAGGTATGCAGAATGAAACCTCCCTGGTCCCCAAGGTTATTCCTGCCCTTTATACCATGAAGCAGCCTAAATCACAGAGTTTAAATTGGAGATGCCCCAGGTCAGTTTTGGCCTGGCGGTGTAAGTAAGTGTTCTCCTAAGATTCTAGGATTTCTATAAAAAAGAAAAAAAGGAAAAAAAAACCCTCAAACTGTTAAATTGTACCCTAATTTAAAAAAAATAGTGCTCATCCCCTATTCAAGATTACTGAACCAAATATTTCATAAAAGACACACCCCGCAAACCAATACCTCCAAAACAACTTATATTCCTAAAGCAATTTGCAATCTGAATTGCACTATTAAAGATTTACTTTATGGCCCTCAATTAAGGATCTTTAAATGTCCTTTAGGCACTTTACTCAGGATTATACTATCTCCTGCAAACTTCTTTCCCAGCTGGAATCTAATTCCCATTCAGCTAAACTCTGACACACAATACTCTGAAAGGGCCTAAATAATGAGTAATCATTTTATGATTCAACATTAGTTAGAAATTTAAATTAAGAGTACAATCCTTTTTCTAGCTGTCACAGATGGGAAAAGTGCATTGTAGTACATGAGGGGTATAATCATTCGCTGATATATGCGCTCAATTTAGGTACAATCTGTGAAGAGCTAGAAGCATCTGGGAGAATGCTTACCAAGGAAGCTTATATGTGGGATATTTGTGATATTTGTTACACACACACACACACACACACACACACACACACATATTTATATTGATATATGAAAGATGGATATTAAAAGATCATTGAGGGCAGCCTTGGTATCATCATCAACAGCATTTTTGAGTACCTATTGTATGCAAAGCAGTACACTAGATTCATTCACTCAATCGTATTTATTGATTGCTTACTGTGTGCAAAGCACTGTACTAAGCGCTTGGGAAGTACAAGTTGGCAACATATAGAGACAGTCCCTACCCAAAAACGGGCTCACAGTCTAGAGGGGGGAGACAGACAACAAAACAAAACATGTGGACAGGTGTCAAGTCATCAGAATAAACAGAAATACAGCTAGATGCACTTCATTAACAAAACAAATAGAATAGTAAATATGTACAAGTAAAATACATAGAGTAATAAATCTGTAATAATAATAATAATGATGGCATTTATTAAGCTCTTACTATGTGCAAAGCACTGCTCTAAGCACTGGGGAGGTTATAAGGTGATCAGGTTGTCCCACAGGGGCTCACAGTCTTAATTCCCATTTCACAGATGAGGTAACTGGGGCCCAGAGAAGTTAAGTGACTTGCTCAAAGTCACAAAGCTGACAATTGGCAGAGCAGGGATTTGAACCCATGACCTCTGACTCCAAAGCCTGTGCTCTTTCCACTGAGCCACACTGCTTCTCTCAGGTGCTGTGGGGAGGGGAAGGAGGTAGGGCGGGGGGGTTGGGGAGGAGGAGGGGAAAAAGGGAGCTCAGTCTGGGAAGGCCTCCTGGAGGAAGTGAGCTCTCAGTAGGGCTTTGAAGGGAGGAAGAGAGCTAGCTTGGCGGAGGGGCAGAGAGAGGGCACTCCGGGCCAGGGGGAGGACGTGGGCCGGGGGCTGATGGCGGGACGGGCGAGAACGAGGTACAATGAGGAGGTTAGTGGCAGAGGAGTGGTGGGTGTGGGCTGGGCTGTAGAAGGAGAGAAGGGAGGTGAGGTAGGAGGGGGCGAGGTGATGGGGAGCCTCGAAGACAAGGGTCAGGAGTTTTTGCTTGATGCGTAGGTTGACTGGTAGCCACTGGAGATTTTTGAGGAGGGGAGTAACATTCCCAGAGCGTTTCTGCACAAAGATGATCCTGGCAGCAGCATGAAGTATAGACTGAAGTGGGGAGAGACAAGAGGATGGGAGATCAGAGAGGAGGCTGATGCAGTAATCCAGTCGGGATAGGATGAGAGATTGAACCAGCAAGGTAGCGGTTTGGATGGAGAGGAAAGGGCGGATCTTGGCAATGTTGGGGAGGTGAGACCAGCAGGTATTGGTGATGGATTGGATGTGAGGGGTGAACAAGAGAGTAGAGTCGGGGATGACACCAAGGTTGCGGGCTTGTGAGACGGGAAGGATGGTAGTGCCATCACAGTGATGGGAAAGTCAGGGAGAGGGCAGGGTTTAGGAGGGAAGATAAGAAGTTCAGTCTTGGACATACTGGGTCAGTGCTTTATCATCATCATCATCATCAATCGTATTTATTGAGCACTTACTATGTGCAGAGCACTGTACTAAGCACTTGGGAAGTACAAATTGGCAACATATAGAGACAGTCCCTACCCAACAGTGGGCTCACAGTCCAAAAGGGGGAGACAGAGAACAAAACCAAACATACTAACAAAATAAAATAAATAGAATATGTACAAATAAAATAAATAAATAAATAGAGTAAAAAATATGTACAAACATATATACATATATACAGGTGCTGTGGGGAAGGGAAGGAGGGAAGATGGGGGGGATGGAGAGGGGGACGAGGGGGAGAGGAAGGAAGGGGCTCAGTCTGGGAAGGCCTCCTGGAGGAGGTGAGCTCTCAGCAGGGCCTTGAAGGGAGGAAGAGAGCTAGCTTGGCGGAGGGGCAGAGGGATTGGGGGCATTCCAGGCCCGGGGGATGACGTGGGCCAGGGGTCGATGGCGGGACAGGCGAGAGCGAGGTACGGTGAGGAGATCAGGGGTGGAGGAGCGGTGGGTGCAGACTGGGCTGTAGAAGGAGAGAAGGGAGGTGAGGTAGGAGGGGGCGAGGTGATGGACAGCCTTGAAGCCCAGGGTGAGGAGTTTCTGCCTGATGCGCAGATTGATTGGTAGCCACTGGAGATTTTTGAGGAGGGGAGTGATTTAAAAATCATTAATTCGTTACTTTATCCAAGAGTCCTGAGAGATGAGTCAGTATCCTCGAAAAACAGAAATCTGAAATTGCCTAAAAGGCTACAAAGTTTGTCAACTATGGCCCAAGCCAAATAACAATATGTGTTACAAATATGTGCTAAAAGCTAGGCATCCTGGAAGAAATTATCACTGGGAGACCAGGACAATCTCAGAAATTGTGAGGGATCTCATCTAGTGATTTAAATTCTTCTGGATGACTTTGTTTCCCCAGACTTAAAAATGAGATGATTACATATATTTTTGCAATCAATGATTTTTTAAGTGCTTAATCAAGGGTAGTCTGACTTAATGAGAGGAAATTATACATAGGGAAAAGCAAGAGGAGGAAGAAATAAGAACATTTGAATCAAATCCATAAAATAGTCTTTTCATGGAGAATTTTAGGAATCTTTTCATTTTTGAGAAATGCAAGCTTGAAAACTACTTCTGTACATTTTTATGCAATAATGACTCACAGCCAGCATTACCTAAATTAACATTTCACAACATATTTTTCATTTTTCAAAACTGAAATTTAGTAAACCCCATATAGAATTGTGATTATTGAACATTCATGATTTAAACCAGGGAAATGTAGGAACCTTCTTGACCATTTCAAATCTGAAAATTATTCAATACACTCAAAGGTTGGTAATTATCACTTTTTGGTCGGCCTCCCTCTGACATTCATGTGTCGCCTAAACCTACCAAAGTCACTTTGGGCATATGGTCTTGGTACAGCACAGAAAATTCAGAAACAATTAGTTGATCAGTGGTATTTATTGAGTGTTTACTAGGTGCAGAGCACTGTACTGAGCACTTGGGAGAGTATAAAGCAACAGAATTAGCAGATACGTTCCCTGCCCTCACTGATTATACAGTAGTTTGGTTTAACAAGAATCGCTATGATTGCAATCCCAGAAGCCGAGGCTGCAGAGAGCAACTGGCAGTCATCTGTTAATTTAGCACTATTTAGAAGATACTCCAGACTTGCTTTTCACAGGGAGCCCAGTGGAGGTGAAACAGTAAACTTTGGAGCAACTGCAAGGGATGTATTAGGACTTTCATCCGTTTGAATCTCAGGTGAACAGCTCTCTGGAAATCCAAATGAAAGTACAACCACATCACTGTTCTCTGATTACTACAGAATAATTATCGGATTCATGGCAATACTGGGCTCAACGGAGTTCTAAAGAAACCCTTTGTTTTCAAATAAATCAATGCTTGGCTTTAAATAATTCTATAAAGAATCCTATTCATGCAGCACAGCATGCCATACTTAAAATTATGAGAACAAAAACTTTCAAGTTTATCTACTGAAAGAATGCTTATTTATGTGTATTTATATCATTTTTCTAGATGTTGCTGGCATATATATTATGTATATATAATATGTATATATAGGTAAATATTATATCAGGCCAAATTTGAAGTCTATAAATTAAAAGGCAGAACTACTAAAACTAAATGGTTCACTTGTTTTCATTGTTCATTAAGCACTTAAAAAATCATTGATTGCAAAAATACATGTAATCATCTCATTTTTAAGTCTGGGGAAACAAAGTCATCCAGAAGAATTTAAATCACTAGATGAGATCCCTCACAATTTCTGAGATTGTCCTGGTCTCCCAATGTTAATTTCTTCCAGGATGCCTAGCTTTTAGCACATATTTGTAACACATATTGTTATTTGGCTTGGGCTATAGTTGACAAACTTTGTAGCCTTTTAGGCAATTTCAGATTTCTGTTTTTCGAGGATACTGTTTTCATTGTTTTCATTGTAGTAAATCATCAAGTTCTTTGAAAACTTCATATTTAGGTCTGTAAAAACAACTGTGTGAATATTTTTGATTTTTATGACTGAGATGAAAAATTTATCTTTTTTAGTGCCCAGATGATCTCCTTAGGGGGAAGAAAATCTAACCCTAACAGTGCTCTCCTGCTGAACAAAAGGCCAAGGGTTAAAACACCTTCAAAAGTAGCAATGAACTGAGATGGTTCCGTTTAAAGCTGGGCCTCTAGGGCTCCTGCAGAGTGGCTCAGTGGAAAGAGCACGGGCCTGAGTCGGAGCGATCTGGGTTCTAATTCCAATTCCACCACTCATCTACTGGATGACCTTGGGTAAGTCATTTCACTTTCTCTGGGCCTCAGTTCCCTCATCCGTAAAATGAAGATTAAGGCTGTGCGCGTCATGTGGGACATGGACTGGATCCAACCTGATTAGCTTGCATCTACCCCAGCGCTTTAGTATGGTGCCTGGCATATGGTAAGCACTTAACAAATCCCATTTAAAAAAAAACCCAAGTGATGGTTTCTCTGAATGCAAGCATGAATTTGACTGCCTATTTTGTTTTTTACTTTTATCCTATTGGTGGCTGTCAATACAACATGGATCTGTAAATACTGTTTGGTGACTCAGTAGTAAAGGGAGTGAGGGCCCCCTCTTTAAGACAGTCTAGTGTTTAAGTGGTGAAGGTTAAAATGGAAATAAGGGATTTAAAAGCATTTATTTCAGTATAAGCATACTTCTTCAGGACTGTTTTCTAAATTAGTTACCCACTTAACTTTTGCCTTTCGGTTAAATTTTTTTTAAAAAAATCAGCATTTTTTCCAAGTGCGTTTAATTACTCACTGGCATGTGGAACTTTGAAACGGCTGTTATCTTTGAAAAGTAACTTTAGTAGTAGTCAACATTCCCTCAACCCCCACCCTGCATAAGATAAGATATAGTTCACAATGCAAACTAAAAACTACCCTCCACAATAATCTCTACCCAAACGCCCCCATAAAAAATTTAGCTTGAACATGCAGATATACTGAAAAGAACAAAATCAAGGAAATAAGAGACTTCATTTTCCACAAATTACAGCTTCCGCTGTCTAGATCGGGTACATCCAAAATTCCTATACAAGACATCAATTCAAAGCATTGAGTAATCAGAAATTAGCCCCTGCGAAGGACACAAGTGAAGTTCTGTGATAATTGCAGGATATTTCTATTAAGTTTTTCTAGCAGAAAGCTTCCTAGTGAATCCAGAGTCTGGGAAATTCATTGACAAATTATCCATTTCATTTATATTTCAAAACAGAATATGTGCAATCTTAACATGGTACAGTAGTCATAGATAGATAAACCTTACTCTGATACACTGACATGCAAAGACAGTTCAATATAGTCTTAAAAGACAATTCATGATTGAGTTGCCACCAAAATTTCTACTATTACCATGGAAACATAGGGCTGAAACCTCAAAAGATCATCTAGTTTATCACCTTTCTTCCAGGCTGAAAAACCTATACAATCATGGATTAATTCTGATATTAAAAGAAAATGAAAAACACACTTAGAGAAGAAGATTCCACAATATTCCTGAGTTCCAGAGTCTCTAGCTCTTAGCAGGTAGGATGTCCTTCTTAAATTCGAACGTAAATCTCTTCCTCGTTTTTCTTCTTTGCCTCAAACCTACAGGCTCAATCTGGTCAGATAGTTTTCTTAGAGCATGCTATCATCCATGGCAATTTTTCCGTGCATAGATCCAAACCAGTGAAAATAAATTGTGTCAGCACTACACTTTCCATTTGAAAGAAGAAAGGTAAATAGTAGAGGGTAGATCCAATTTTCATATTATCTACTTGCTTCTGGGCCAACTCTAAAAGGGCTGCCTCACCCAAAAGGAAATAGCGACCTAGATTATAGGCCAAAACCTGATTTAAGAACCCAACCTTTGGAATGAATTCTGTCCGGTGTATTTGAGATTTTGATCTGAGATCATTTGTCAGGAAAAAAAAACAAGGCATGAAAAAGAAAATAAAGACTCTGCCAGACTGGAACGTTAATGATTTCATGAGTAAACAAAAGATGTCACTAGGGTAAGAAAACCAAGAGAGAGAAACCAAACAAAGGGCTTAATTTCTTGTTTCTCTGGTAACTTATCTTGAAAGTTTGGCAGGAAGTTGCATCAATTGATTGGCCAAATAATAATATTTGGTCAGTCACCTAACCCACCTCTGACCTCCCAAGATTAATGAGTCAATGAATGCCAAATGATCAATTGCTTTATCTGGCTTCCTTTGCTATTGCGACAGTAAAACTTTCAACTACAATGTAATTTTTTAAAAATTCACTGGCCAGTTTTTAATTAACAAAATATCTTCTCAAACATATATCTTTATTCATTTTTCAATCTAATCAGATGAGTTATCAAATAACAAAATAACACCTAAGCTGAAAAATTCACCAGGCTACAGCCTTCCTCCAACTTTAAAAGTCCTCTAAAATCCCACCTCCTCCAAAAAGCATTCCCTGATTAACTCTAAATACCCCAGTCATGGCAATCCCAAATCATCCTTCACATTTATATATTTAATTCCTACCCTCAGCACTTATGCACCTACACACGTTTTTATTTGAATGTTCAATTATTATTCAACTATTTCATCCTGATATATTTGTGCGACTTCCTATGGCATAGTGGATAGAGCATAGGCCTGAGAGTCAGAAGGTCAAAGGTTCTAATCCCGGCTCTGCCACTTGTCTGCTGTGTGACCTTGGGCAAGTCACTTCTCTGTGCTTCAGTTACCTCATCTCAATGGGGATTGAGACTGTGAACCGCCGTGGGAAAGGGACTGTGTCCAACTCAATTCCACCCCAGCACTTTGTACAGTGCCTGGCACATAGTAAGCACTTAAACACCATCGTCATCATCATCCCTCTTCTTCTTGCCCTCACTATTAATAAATATTTTTTCCTATTTGTCTTCCATATTGGGTTGGGAGCTCTTCTCATCAGGACTTAATACAGTCCTTCCACTATCCCTTCCTGACCTCCTCGGCCCCTTTGGTCAGATTCTCTCTCTCCTCTCTCTTCCTTCTTCCCTCCCTTAGTTTTCTTAGTGCTCTGACATTAGGTAGGACACAGGTGAGGTTCTTTCTTTCCTCTCTGCCCCACCTGCTTCTTGCTGCCAACAGGCTTGTGGCAGAGGATTTTATATTATGTATATAGATGAATTTGAAATGTGAGTAGATTAAATCATCACTTACTTTTGGAAAATCAAGCACTATAGCCATTTAATTTAGTCATCCATTAGAAATTCATTTCCAGTGTGTTTATTTTCAGAGGTCTCAAAGTGCTGCCATTTGATCTTGCCAACATAAAAACCATGGCAGAAACTCTACTGCAGAAAATTGCAAACTGGATACCTTTTGCTGATTTAGGCACCTTCTAAATCTGGTATGTAAATAAATACACTCATTTCACCTAGAATGTGTTTTCATTGCATGTTGTGATGAGGAATTAGGGAACATTCCTCTGCCAATGCATGTACGCCTGGTTACGGCACGATACCAAGTTGAAAGAAATGATTCTGCATGTGTGTGGCATTGGACTCAGTATGCATACTGCAATTCAAGTTTCCCTTCATATTGGGTTATGCAACCGTGGAATTATTGGAGAACTGGGCATATGTAAATATGACTATTTATAAATTGTGAAAACTGACTAATTCAGATGCATCCTTAAAGACGGACAGGGGGGAGGAAACCGAGAATTTAGACAATTAACACGGAAGGCTTTATCTGCTCATTCTCAATCCAAGGGGAGTTACCAGTGTGGCCTAATGAATCACATTACGGGCCTGGGAGTCCAAAGGACCTGGGTTCTAATCCCAGCTCTGCCATTTGTCTGCTGGGTGACCTTGGGCAAGTCACTTCATTTCTCTTTGCCTCAATTACCTCATCTGTAAAAAGGTGATTAATACAGTGAGCCCCATATGGACCATGGACTGTGTCCAACCTGATTAGCTTCTGTCTACCCCAGTGCCTAGAACAGTGCTTGGCACATGGTAAGCACTTAAATGCCACGATTATTCTTCTTCCCCACATTTCTTAAATTTTTGCAGTTTTAACTGTCTGTGATGCCCTCACTTTCTGAGACCTATTTCAGGTTGGAGAAGAAAACAGCACTAGCTATGTCCTTGTTTTCAGAGCGCAGAAGAATCCCAACCAACCCCACAGCAAATGTCCTAGCTGTCTTGAACATCCCTAGATTCATCTCCTCTGAAATTGGCTCTGCGATTCTTCCAGAAAAGCAGCATCAGCAAGGCACTAATTTCTTCAAGTGCACCTTCCCCCTCTGCAAATGATGCCTGCTTGGAAGCAGTCTAGGAGGGCACGTCAAACCTCCCCTTCTTATCCTCACAACCCTGATTCCCTCCTTCCCCACCCAAAGTCACTGTAGGCACCAAGAGCATTGATATGACGTTAAGTCAAGGTCACTGAAGGAGAAATCACCATTTTCTAGTCTGTAAGCTCCTTTCATTCATTCAATCGTATTTATTGAGTGCTTACTGTGTGCACAGCACTGTACTCAGCACTTGGAAAGTACAATTCAGCAACAGAGACAATCCCTTCCCATTATGGGATCACAGTCTAGAAGCGGGGAGACAGACATCCAAACAAGTAAACAGGCATCGATAGCATCAATAGCTTCTGGTGGGCAGGGATCATCTGTAACTACTCTTTTAGATCACTGTGGGCAGGGAACGTGTCTACCAACTCTGTTATACTATACTCTCCCAAGTGCTTAGTACAGTGCTCTGCACACAGTTAGTGCTCGTTAAATTCCACTGAGTAAATTGATATACGAACATAAGAAACGCATTTTAGAGTGTAAGTTTCCTGAAGCCAGAAATTGTTTCTCATTTCTCATGTATGTTTCCAACCACCTGACTAGTACTTAGTACACAGTAAGCACACAACAAATACTAAAAATGATTAATTCTCTCCACCTTCCAAATCTTGTCATCCCAGCACTCACTTCAGCATGAATGTATTTTTTGGTTTGTTTCTTACGTCCATTCTTCTCACTCTTGCCTATGGTATAGCTGTTCGTTTCTGTCTACTGCCTTCCAGCGTGGTTCAGTGGAAAGAGCTGGGGCTTGGGAGTCAGAGGTCATGGGTTCAAATCCTGGCTCCACCACTTGTCAGCTGTGTGACTTTGGGCAAGTCACTTAACTTCTCTGTACGTCAGTGACCTCATCTGTAAAATGGGGATTAAGACTGTGAGCCCCCCATGGGACAACCTGATCACCTTGTATCCTCCCCAGTGCTTAGAACAGTGCTCTGCACATAGTAAGCACTTAACAAATGCCATCATTATTATTATTATTATTGTCCCCATTAGATTGTGAGCTCCTTGAGAGTAAGGACTGTGTCTTGTTTGTGTTCTTTGAGTGCCAAGCATAGTGCTCTGCACTATAGGTGCTCAATAAATACTTCTGATATTAATATTGCCTTCTCTTGAAATTCATTTCCTTCCTCCAAAGTATTCAATCAGCTCTCCCCTTCCTACCTTCCCTCACTTATCCCCACTATGACCCAGCCTTCACACTTTGCTCACTGTACCTCAGTTTTGCCTCTCTCGCCACCGACCCTTTGTTTATGTCCTCCCTCTGGCCTGCTGAGGGAGATCAGTACAGTGCTCTGCACACAGTAAGCCCTCAACGAATACCAGTGATTGATTGATTGTTTGATTGATTGATTGATTGATTGATACAAGGTAAATGTAGGACATGATGTAGGTGAATGCCCTATTCCACGGTCCAGGAACAAGGAGACAGCTAGAGCACTCTAAAAATGAAGTGGGAGCAATTTTCTGGCATGAATAACATGTTATGTAATTTCTCTTTCATGAATCAGCAGTTTTGTCAGTAATATACATGAATTTAAAACAAACCACAAAGATTGGATGGAACAGAGGCGAAACAGAGCTTGAAACAAAGCAGGTTTCAGAAGTATTTCATTCCACCCCCTCACTGTAGAAACCTGACAGGCAGATGATTCATATTTAGGCTTCATTAAGGCCTTCCTACGGTTCAAATCACCTCATGGGAAATGGCTTCCCCTCCTTCAGTCTCTTCCTCCTCCCTGTTGTCTCCCACCAAGAAATAAGCACCTTTTTCTGCTCTCACCAGGGGGCTGAAACTTTGGGATACAGAGGAAGGGAGCAGGTTTTTTTCACTAGGGTGTGGAAAGCTGTGTCCCGTTCTAGAGTGATGGGCACATTACAAGTGTGCAGTAAGAGTCATTTCTAAATGGCTTTATTTAAAATGTGCCCTTAGCAATGATATGTTTGAACTTGCATCTTCCTTGAGCAGTTAATCAAGTTGCTGGGTTGTATTCACGCCCAATAAAAACCCGGAGTGGATCGGCAGCCCTTGAGGATGGGCTAGATAAGGACGCGGGGAGAGGGTGCCAGAGATGTTCATCTACCCCTAATGTAACACAGCAAAATTGGTAACAAATCAAAAATTGGCAATTGGAGGAAAGAGTGGGGTTACGGGAATTGGGAGAAGAGATCCAAGCTTCTTTCTCTCCTGCTATTTTGTTTGGGTGTGTGGGAGAGAGACAAGGAGGAGGAGAAATTCCTACTACAAAGATTGTGAGGGTCCTTGTCTAACTCTCACCTGTATACACTTTCCCAGCACTTAGTACCTTACTCCTGCACACAGTAAGTGCTTAGTAAAGACTATTACCAATCAATCAGTGGTATTTATTGAGCACATATTGTGCACAGAGCCAGGCATGGTATTATGTCCCCAGTGCTTAGAACAGTGCTTTGCACATAGTAAGCGCTTAATAAATGCTATAATTATTATTATTATTATTATTATTATGTGCAGGCATGGTACTAAGCACTGGGGGAGATACAAACTAAACAAGTTGGACAAAGTCCATGTCCCACATGGGGCTCACAGTATTAATCCCCATTTTATAGATGAGGTAACTGAGGTACAGAGAAGTTAAGTGACTTCCCCAAGGTCACACGGCAGAAACATGGAAGAGCAGGGATTAGAACCCAGGTCCTTCTCAGGCCCATGATCTATCCACTAGGCCACCCTGCTCCTCTGGGAGAATATTCCTTCATTCAATCGTATTTATCGATCGCTTACTGGGTGCAGAGCACTGTAGTAGGTGCTGGAAAGTACAGTACAGCAATAGAGACAACCCCTGCCCACAATGGGCTCACAGTCTAGAGGGGGAGACAGACATCAATCAATCAATCATTCAATCGTATTTATTGAGCGCTTACTGTGTGCAGAGCACTGTACTAAGCGCTTGGGAAGTACAAGTTGGCAACATATATCAATACAACAATATAGTACAACAAAGTTGGTAGACATATTCCCTGCCCATAACAAGCTTACAGTCAAGAGGTGGAGACAGACGCTAATATAAATAACTACTATTATTACTATCCTATACATTCTTCACTTTTATCAACTCCCCCTTCCACCTCACCCTGCTCCTACTGCTCCTGTTTTCTCCTGTCTCTGGAGCTGGGGAACTCAACAACAGCAGAAAGGTAAGGAGAAGGAGGGGAAATCTCTCAATTCCCAGCGGCTCAAAGCCTCAGCTTCCAGCGCCACACAGATTCTAGGATGCAACAAATGCAGGTCTCACCCCATCTAGTAAGCTGGAAGCAGCATGGGCTCAGGGAAAACAGTCCACATTAAGGCTGTGGTCATGAGGGGAATGCAGAGGGCAGGGTGAGGAGATGGGGAAAAAAAGACTTCTTCGCTTCAAATCTTTCAGCAGGAACGTGTAACCCTAGTAACAGAGAAATGAGATGGAGTTTCTAGAATTTTATGTATCCCCAAATCACTTGAAGTTGAGAAATTGAAGACAGCAGCAATGACAAATTTTGTCAGAGAGATGTACTGAGTTTCTGCTACGGAGTAGCTGCCACCTTGCATTGTGAAAGCACACTCCTGAGAGTGTCCCTGAAAGGGTGCTGAGCGGCAGTAAGAAAACGTGGTAATGATGGAGGCATGGTGCTTTTTGGAACGACTGAACCTGGTTTCTTTTCATGAGCTCTGGCTCACATGCATGCTCTCACTCTAGACTATAAGCTCATCTTCTAGACTGTAAGCTCATTTTGGGCAGGGAACATGCCTAACAACTCTGTTATAGTGTACTCTCCCATGTGCTTAGTACAGTGTTCTGCACATAGCACTCAGTAAATATAATTGATTACTGCCTTTTTTTCCTTTTATTTTAAAAAAAACTGGTCCTGTGCTCTGGAGTATGCATCCAACCCTCCCATCTCCCAGTTGCATGGATACATCTGAAAACTCCCTAGCCTTCTAGCACAATTTTTAAGACCTGAATTCATGTGTCAGCAGTCATGGCTGGGAACTATGTAGGGAAAGCCCCATTTTCAGAGACATCAGGACAGAGGAGAGGGAAATGTTTTCAGACTGCCATAGATGACCTGATGGGGTCCATAAATCCATTCATTCATCAGTAATTGAAGTATACTAAGCTCATTAGACCGTAGGCTCACTGAGGATAGGGACTAAGCCATGGAATGGTACCAGGTCCCTAGCTCTTCTTCCACCTATCATCCTCCAAGCCAAGCTCTGCTCTTTTCACTCTATGCCCATTTTGGGGGAACCCATCCACTTGGCAGACTTCAGCTACCCGTTTATGACTCATAAATCCACCTCTCTTGCCCTGACCTCTCCCCTGTTATCCAATCCCACATCTCCTCTTGCTCCAGAGCACCTCCACTTTGATAGTCTGCCAACACCTCAAATTCAAAATGTCCTAAACTGAACTTCCCCCTTCCCTCCTACCCCCTCATTTTCCCGATCTCGACTGCCACATTCACCAACCTCCCTGTGATTAAAGCCCACATGGCTGGTGTCTTCCTTGACTCCTCATTGGTGGTCTGCCGATCTGCCGTCCAAAACGTTTCCTGTTTCTGTCCCTTCCTCCTCACCCCTGCAGCCACTACCCTGGGTCAGCACTCATATTGTGACTAAACTATTTTATCTACCTCACAGTCAGTCTCCCTGCCACCAGCCTCTCCCATCTTCAGTCTGTTCTCCACTCTGCCACCTGAATCACTGACCTGAAATGCCTCCCCATCTTTAAACCTTCTAATTGGTTGCCAACCCCTTCTGTAACAAGTAACTATGCCTAACCATCGGCTTAAAGTTTTTCCACCAGCTGTCTCTCTGCCTAATTTATAGGCTCACTTCACATCCATTCTCCTGTCTGCCCTCTTCACTCCTCCCAAATTCACCTATAATAATTATAAGAATCACACTTAGTACAGTGCTCTGCACACAGTAAGCACTCAATAAATATGATTTAATAAATGAATTAAGGGCTTACTATGAACTCAGGGCTGGGGTAGACACAAGGTTATCAGATTGGATACAGTCTTTGTCCCACATGAGGCTCACAATCTATCTTATCCCCATTTTCCAGCTGATGAAAGTGAAGCCTAGAGAGGTTGTCATTTGCCTAAGGTAATAATAATGAAAACTGTGCCAAGCACTGTACTAAGTGCTGGGGAAGATATAAGATAATCAAGTCAGACAGAGTCATTGTTCCACATGGGATTCCGTATCTAATGGGAAGGGAGAACAGGTATTTAATTTTAGAGATAAGGAAATCCCTCAATTCATATCAATTCAATTCATATCAATCAATTCATATCATATCATATATTCATCCCTCAATTCATATCAATTCTTGAGTCACCTCCTTATCTTATATACTTATTTATGGTCAATGGGAAGCAGTATGGCCTAGTGGAAGAGCGTGGGCCTGGGAATCAGAGGATCTAGGTTCTAATTCTGGCTCCACCCACTTGCCTGCTGAGTGATTTTGGACAAGTCCCTTAACTTCTCTGTGCCTCAGCCTCCTCCACTGTTAAATGAGGATTCAATACCTGTTCTCCCTCCTACTTGGACTGTAAGCCCCATGTGGGACAGGGACTGTGTTCAACCTGAATAACTCAGATTTATCCTAGCACTTAGAACAGTGCTTGACAGACTGAGCACTTAACGAATATCATAAAAAACTCTCAGCACTTACGTATATGCATTTTGGTATTTCTCTGTCTGTCTCCCCTGTTAGAATATAAGTTTCTTATGGGCAAGGAACATGTCTTGTTCTTCTGCTGTCTCTCTCAACTGCTTAAAGCAGTACACTGCAGTCAGTAAGTGCTTAAACATCATGGTTACTACCACCATCATTTTGATTTCTACAGCGCTCTGATCACAACTGACTCAATAAATGCTGTTGATAAGTGAAGTGAAAGCACTGGTGAACACTTCCCCAAAAAGACATTAATAGCCGAGCTGCAGCAGGGAAATAAAGCAGGGGTAGGTGCACAGCTCCTATTCTAAGTGAAAACAGTACCAGCCCCTGCAAACAAACATGACTGCAACAGGGAACAATCTCTGGGTTGGCACAGTATAGTGGGACTGAGGCCCCCACATCAGCTTTCTTAGGCACAAACACACAACTATTAATGAATTTCACCTTGTATCCAATCTGATAAGTGCTTGGGAGAGTACAATAATTACAATATAACAGACAAATTCCCGGCCCACAATGATCTTAAGTTCTAGAGGGGGAGACAGACATTAATGTAAATACGTAAAATTACAGATATGTACATAAGTGCTGTGGGGATGGGAGGGGGGATGAATAAAGGCAAAGCTAGTACCCTAATAATAATAATAATAATAATGATAGTATTTGTTAAGTGCTTACTATGTGCAAAGCACTGTTCTAAGCGCTGGGGGGATACAAGGCGATCAGACTGTCCCATGTGGGGCTCACAATCTTAATCCCCATTTTACAGATGAGGTAACTGAGACACGGAGAAGTTAAGTGACTTGCCCAAAGTCACACAACTGACAATTGGCGGAGCCAGGATTTGAACCCATGACCTCTGACTCCAAAGCCTGTGCTCTTTCCACTGAGCCACGGAAGATATGAAGATATCCATCTAATATTAACTCAGGAAAATCTGGAAATTCCCAAATTAACAAGAAATTTAACATTAGACAGTTCTCAACAGTTAGAGAAGCAGCGTGGCTCAGTGGAAAAGGGCATGGGCTTTGGAGTCAGAGGTCGTGGGTTCAAATCCGGGCTCCACCACTTGTCAGCTGTGTGACTTTGGGCAAGTGACTTCACTTCTCCGGGCCTCAGTTACCTCATCTGTAAAATGGGGATTAAGACTGTGAGCCCTACGTGGGACAACCTGGTCACCTTGTAACCTCCCCAGCGTTTAGAACAGTGCTTTGCACATAGTAAGCGCTTAATAGATCCCATCATGATTATTATTTTTATTAGATGAAAGTACACTGGAGTCCTTTATATGAAGATGCGATCTGTGCAAAAAAATAACTTTTCCAGATCTCTCTCTCTGTCTCTTTCTCTGTCCATCTCTCTCTTTCTCTCTGACACACACACACACACACACACACACACACACACACACACACAAAAATTCGGTCACTTTCTCTACCACTGCAAGCCCAGGATCCTCACCTATGACTGCTAGTATTTTCTGACTTTAGTAGGACTCCAGCTGGAGCTCCAGACTATTGCCTACCTTTACAAGAATCGGCTACTCCTCCCCATTCTTCATTGTCATTTTCCTCCACATACTTCGCACGTGAAGCAGTGTGGCTTAGTGGATAGCACATGGGCCTGGGAACCCAAAGGACCTGGGTTCTAATCCTTGCTCCGTCACATGTCTGCTGTGTGGCTTTGGGTGAGCCATTTAATTATTCTGCGGCCTCAGTTACCGCATCTGTAAAAAATGAGGATTAAGAGTGTGAGCCCCATGTTGGAAAGGGACTGTGTCCAATCTGATTAACTTGGATTTGCAACAGTGCTTGGCACATAGTAAGCACTTAACATGTACCGTAATTATTACTTTAGACTTTTTCATTCCCAAACCAAGGTAGCAGTCCACAGATACGAAGGCATCTAGGAATCCCAGGGAATAAGCGATTCGGCCCAAATGATCCCTTTAGGGTGCAGTCACCAAACTCAAGCTCCTAAAGGCAGATGAGAGAATGGGCTGTGGCTTCTGTTCATTCATTCATTCAGTCGTATTTATTGAGCGCTTACTGTGTGCAGAGCACTGTACTGTGCGCTTGGGAAGTACAAGCTGGCAACATATAAAGGCGGTCCCTACCCAACAACAGGCTCACAGTCTAGAAGGGGGAGACAGACAACAAAACAAAACATGTGGACAGGTGTCAAGTCACCAGAATAAATAAAAATAAAGCTAGATACACATCATTAACAAAATAAATAGAATAGTAAATATGTACAAGTAAAATAGAGTAATAAATCCTGTACAAACATATATACAGGTGCTGTGGGGAGGGGAAGGAAGTAGGGCAGGGGGGATCAATCAATCAATCGTATTTATTGAGCGCTTACTGTGTGCAGAGCACTGTACTAAGTGCTTGGGAAGTACAAGTTGGCAACATATAGAGACAGTCCCTACCCAACAGTGGGCTCACTGGGGAGGCGTGAAGAGGCATGGCCTAGTGGCAAGAGCACGGGCTTGAAAATCAGAGGACGTGGGTTCTAATCCCAGCTCTGACCCTTGACTGCTGTGTGACCTTGGGCAAGTCACTCAATTTCTCCATAACTCAGTTACCTCATCTGTAAAATGGGGAGAAAAACCGTGAGCCTTGTGTGGGACAACCTGGTTACCTTAAGCAGCGTGGCTCAGTGGAAAGAGTGTGGACTTGGGAGTCAGAGGTCATGGGTTCCAATCCCAGCCCCGCCTCATGTTAGCTGTGTGACTTTGGGCAACTCACTTAACTTCTCTGGGCTTCAGTTACCTCATCTGTTAAAGGGGGATTAAGACTGTGAGCCCTATGAGGGACAACCTGATTACCTTGTATCTCCCCCAGAGCTTAGAACAGCGCTTGGCACAGAGTAAGCTCTTAACAAATGGCAAAATTATTATTATTATTATTTTATGTACCAGCACTTAGAACGGTGCATGGCATGTATTAAGTGCTTAACAAATACCATAATTATTAATTGCTGTTATTATACCCACATGGCACTGAACTTCTCCTATTCAAATTCTTTTCCCCACTACTGGTCATTACCCTCCCCAATACACCCCCGTCCACCCCAGCCCAGTGCTTCCATCAGCTCCTGTTTTCTGGGGCCTCTGGCCGGAGGGGTGGTGGGGTGGAATAAAGTGGGGGGGGGGGGGGGTTAGAGGGAAGGAGGACAGGAGGTGGAAAGAAGGAGGAGAGAAAATGGGAATGATATAAACGGGTAGTGCGAGAGGGAAGGAGGACAGGAGGTAGAAAATGGGAATGATATAAACGGGTAGTGCGAGAGGGAAGGAGGACAGGAGGTGGAAAGAAGGGAGAGAGAAATGGGGATCATCATCATCATCATCATCAATCGTATTTATTGAGCGCTTACTATGTGCAGAGCACTGTACTAAGCGCTTGGGAAGTACAAATTGGCAACATATAGAGACAGTTCCTACCCAACAGTGGGCTCACAGTCTAAAAGGGGGAGACAGAGAACAAAACCAAACATACTAACAAAATAAAATAAATAGAATAGCTATGCACAAATAAAATAAATAAATAAATAGAGTAAAAAATATGTACAAACATATATACATATATACAGGTGCTGTGGGGAAGGGTTGTTATAAACGGGCAGTGCGAGAGGGAAGGAGGACAGGTGGTGGGAAAAGGGGGAGAGAAAATGGGGATGTTATAAACGGGTAGTGCGAGAGGGAAGGAGAACAGGAGGTGGAAAGAGGGGGGAGAGAAAATGGGGATGTTATAAACGGGCAGTGCGAGAGGGAAGGAGAACAGGAGGTGGAAAGAAGGGGGGAGAGAAAATGGGGATGTTATAAACGGGCAGTGCGAGAGGGAAGGAGGACAGGAGGGGGAAAGAAGGGGGAGAGAAAATGGGGATGTTATAAACGGGTAGTGCGAGAGGGAAGGAGGACAGGAGGGGGAAAGAGGGGGGAGAGAAAATGGGGATGTTATAAACGGGCAGTGCGAGAGGGAAGGAGAACAGGAGGTGGAAAGAAGGGGGAGAGAAAATGGGGATGTTATAAACGGGCAGTGCGAGAGGGAAGGAGGACAGGAGGGGGAAAGAGGGGGGAGAGAAAATGGGGATGTTATAAACGGGTAGTGCGGGAGGGAAGGAGGACAGGAGGGGGAGAGAAAATGGGGATGTTATAAACGGGTAGTGCGGAAGGGAAGGCTGGGCGAGGAGAGAGGACCTGCTGTTTGGGTGGGAGACGGGGAGGGAGAAGGGGCAGCCTTTCCCTCAGAAAGGAGGGAAAAGTAGGGGGAGAGAGGAAGGGGAATGGGAGGAGGAGAGGGGCTCCGTGGCTCGGACGGACGCCCCTTCTTTTCTTTGCCTTGCCCCCCACCCCCCCAACACACACACACACACACACACACACACACGGTGCCACCTCCCAGTGCCAACCGGGCCAAAGCCGTAGCGGGCGCTGGGCCCCGTCTGGGCTGGGGGCGGGAACTTTTTCTCTTGCCGGTTCCCGTTGGGGGCCTGGGGGCTTCCCCCGAGCCCAACCTCGGCCTTCCCGCCCCAACGCTGAGGAGCAGGGGGCGGGCAAGGGTTGGCACCCTCCCCCCCCCGCCCCCCGGGCCATGCCCGCCACCCCTTCGCGGGGTCATCTGAGGACTCGCTCTGACAGCGGGTAAGGGAGGGAAAAGCCGCCCAACCACAGGGCTTCTCTTCTAGTCAGGAGGAAACCCGCCCCCGGCCTCTGAAATCACCCCAACACACTCCCCCCGTCTTCCAAGGCCTGGCACCCCCTCGTGAACTTAACCCCCACCACTGTGAGCAGGTTTTAGGGGCCCTAGAGGGAGGGGGAGGAAGGGAAAAGGTTGGGGGGGGTTTGTGGCTCCCCGCCCCTTGAACTGGAGGATGGCCAATCTTCTCCATGAGAAGCAGCAGGAGTCGGAAGGACCTGGGTTCTAATCCCGACTCCGCCACTTGCCTGCTGTGTGGCCCTGGGCAAGTCAACTTCTCTGTGCCCCAGTGACCTCATCTGTAAAACGGAGATTAAGACTGTGAGCCCCACGTGGGACAACCTGTTTACCTTGTATCTCCCCCAGAGCTTAGAACAGTGCTTGGCATTTAGTTTCATACTGGATAGTCTGATTTTCATTTGCTCTGTAATGATAATGATAATTATGGTACTGGTTAAGCACTTACTATATGCCAAGCGCTGTTCTAAGGGCTGGGATAGATACAAGTTAATCAGGTTGGACACAGTCCCTGTCCCACTTGGGACTCACTGTTTTAATCCCCACATTGTACAGATAAGGTAACTGAGACCCAGAGAAGCTAAGTGACTTGCCCAAGGTCATGCACCAGTCATGTGGTGGAGCTGGGAACTAGAACGTGCTTAACAAATACCAACATTATTATTATTATTATTATTTTCACTTCTCAGTGCCTCTGTTTCCTCCTCAGTACAGTGGGGATTCATCACCTGTCCTCCCTCCCCCATTAGGCTGAAAGCCCTAAGTAGGACAGGAACTGTCTGACTCGATTTATCTCATATCTTCCCCAGTGTTTAAAATGGCGCTTTGGCACACAAGAAACGCTTAACAAATATTACAGTTACGGGGATAAAATATATCGGAAGCCTTGTGGGGGAGACAGAAACTGTGTCCGATCTGATTACCTCTAGCACACCTTCTAGTAAACGCCATAATTCTAGGCTGTGAGCCCGTTGTGGGCAGGGATTGTCTCTGTTGCTGTATTGTACTTTCCAAGCGCTTAGTACAGTGCTCAGCACACAGTAAGTGTCCAATGAATACGACTGAATGAAAAAGAAGCAGATAACTCACTAGTATGGCTATTGACACCATTCAACTATATTAGACACCCCTTTGCCTCTCTCTCTCTCTCCTCCCCACCCCCCGACTCTCTCCCACTTTTTCTCCTGCCCCTTCCCAACAGGATACAGCATGGTTTAGCAGATAGAGCAAGGGCCTGGGAATCAGAAGGACCTGGTTCTAATCCCAGCTCCACCACATGACTGGTGCATGACCTTGGGCAAGTCACTTAGCTTCTCTGGGCCTCAGTTACCTTATCTGTACAATGTGGGGATTAAAACTGTGAGTCCCGAGTGGGACAGGGACTGTGTCCAACCTAACTTGTATCTATCCCAGCCCTTAGAACAGTGCTTGGCATAGAGTAAGTGCTTAAACAGTACCATAATTATCATTATTATTACAGAGCAAATGAAAATCAGACTACCCAGTATGAAACTAGAGAAATGACTACTCATCCAGGCTTCCTCCAATATTTAGTGTTCCTGTCCCTGATGGGGAGACTTCATGCATAAGAACACCAACCCTGAACAGGAACAGGAACAAACCTATTCATTTATCTCTGATCCAGAGCCTCTTTTTCAAAATGACCTGTAATGAACCGACCAACTAGACGTTCAAAACGGTCCAGGGCTCCTCTAAAATATAGGTGCCAGCTTTTCATTTTATAGGAGGAGTAAAAAAGCGATGGGGATATTAGGGAAGATGGAAGCAGGTTGGGACTTGGGAGAGGTAGTAGGTTTCAAAAAACCTAGTGAGCTATAAAGACCCAATTTCAGATTGTTTCAGCGTGCAGGGAAATTTATCTCCTTTTAGCCCTCCTCAGAAACTTTCAGAGTTTATAGGTGACTGGGGTTGGTGACTCTTGAGATTTTAGTCCAAATCACTACAGAGACGAAAATGCTGTTTTTGCCTCATGGAGTTAACCCCTAAACATGCTCTTTGGGGATCTTTCCAGGAAATAGACTAGCTCTTAAAAAGGGAGTAGGCTGCAAAACAGATGACTTAGCTGTCGAATAGTTCACCCAAAGGTCATTCATCAATCAGCTTTCCTTTGTCATCACAAACTGTTTTCCCCAGGCTGAGGAAAAAAATGTAAGATGTGATCCCTACACTCGAAGTGCTTGCAAGTCAATGAGGGAGACAAGAAATAAATGGAAAAAAATACAGCCATTAAAAGAGCCTGATATAGATATAAATGACAAAGATAAATAGCAAATGAGTAACCTGAAAAGTCATTTTTCCAGTGCTAAAAAAAGCTTTGTTGGGTTTTACACCACAAGGCTGGGAAATATTTATTTTTCAGTAGGCCCCCTTCTGTGGCCAGGTGTTCACTCACTGGAAAATGGAAAACTGAGACAATTCAGGTAGTTCAGGAATAAAAATACACACATACTTTTGCCAGAACTTCTAATTTCTCAGGGTATTGGCTGCAACAAATTGTCCAGGGAGATGGGTTATGGTGCAGGAAGATATTTGAGCAGGGGGTTGCTATAGGTGGGGTATTTCATTTTCCTACACTTGTGGTTCCCATCTTTTTAATCTTGTTTCCCCAAAAAGATGTGAGTGGTTTGTCTGGCAGGCTGAATATGGCCTACTGCTCTACAGTGGAAAGGAATGGGGCCAGGAAGCAGTTTGAAGACAACCCAAGGGGCAAGGGGCAGCAACTGGATTAGAACCCAAGTCCTCTGACTTCCAAGACATTATGCCTTCTGTTAGGCCACAGTGCTTCTTTATTGTGGTTTCTCTGTAGTGAGACTTGGGGAAGCTAGGGTCTGTGTCCCTTCCTGACACTCTTCTAGGGGAGGGGAGATTGGTATATGATCCTGCCAGAATTGTCTCCTAATTGACAGGCATGTGGGGGAGGAGCTGCACCCTTTCAATTTGAGAAAATCTGCCCCATAATCATTCATTCAATCATATTTATTGAGCGCTTACTGTGTGCAGAGCACTGTACTAAGCACTTGGGAAGTGCAAGTTGGCAACATATATAGACGGTCCCTACCCAACAACGGGCTCACAGTCTAGAAGGGGGAGAGATTCCTCTCTCTCAACATCCCAAGGCGGATGACGCTTTCCCAGTCACTTCCCTGGTGCTTATTTTCTACCAAAGAAGGTTCCAGGACTATCAATTTCCAAGCCTAAGGGTGGCTGGGACACTCTGATAGTGAAAATTAAGATTCCTCATAGATCAGGAAACCGGAACTGGGGTGATCTGAATAAGCTTTTTGGTGACGGCATGGTGGCTCATTAAAAATCACTCTCAATTTATATTTTCCTAGTTAAGAGATTTGCTTCTCTGAAATTAACTGTTGATTTGTGTTGAAACAATCAATCAATCGTATTTATTGAGCGCTTACTATGTGCAGAGCACTGTACTAAGCGCTTGGGAAGTACAAATTGGCAACACATAGAGACAGTCCCTACCCAACAGTGGGCTCACAGTCTAAAAGTTGAACACTGTGGGTTTTCATCTTCTTTATTAAGAGTTATCTTCCAGCAGCACAGCCAAAGAAAATTGAATATCCTCATATGTATCCATTTTATAGATGAGGAATGAGAGGCTCATAGAAGATAACTAACTCATTTGAGGGCCAAGGATCTCACCAGCCAGTGGACTAGTGGGAAGTGGAGCACTGAGACTTTGCCCCATGCTTCGTATCAGACAGCACATTCCCTTCAGATAGAACCCAGCTTGAAATCCAAGGACAGCCCTCTTCACAATGCTCCAGAGATTGTTGGAGAAGGCTTTTACGAGCCTTAGAAAATTCCTCCAGAAATCAATTTCTAGAAGTGCTGAAATTAAAGCTATTTGACCGTTTTTTTAACACGAGTCATAAACTACCTTGTAGCTAAAACTTTGGTTTTGTTGCTTTAGCCCTGTGTTTGTGCTTATCTTAATTACCCAAACAAAAGTGTATTTTCCCATGAGAACGTCTTTTACATTTATATGTAATGCTAGAGTATTTACTTTCCCTTCCAAAATAAATGGGTTGCATAATACAAATGCATATTTACTTCAACATAATCCTAAAAGAGGAGTTGAATATCAGTTTTAAGTATTGAACAAACACGGTACCAGAATGTACTAGATCCTGGCCAGAAAATATAACCTGTCCTCTATGCAACTTTAGGGCAACCCACACTAAGGCACATAATTAGAGCATTCACTCAGTCATTCATTCAGTCATATTTATTGAGCGCTTACTGTGTGCAGAGAGTGTACTAAGCTTGTACTAATCACTTGGGAAAGTACACTGCAGTAACAGCCCCTGCTGAGAGCTCACCTCCTCCAGGAGGCCTTCCCAGACTGAGTCCCCCCCCATCCTCTCCTCCTCCTCCCCTCCCCATCGCCCCCACTCGCTCCCTCTGCCCTACTCCCTTCCCCTCCCCAAAGCACTTGTGTATATTTGTATATATTACTGTATTTATTTTATTAATAATGTGTATATATCTATAATTCTATTTATTTTGATGGTATTGACACCTGTTTACTTGTTCGGGTTTTGCTGTCTGTCTCCCCCTTCTAGACTGTGAGCCCGTTGTTGGGTAGGGACCATCTCTATATGTTGCCGAATTGTACTTTCCAAGCGCTTAGTCCAGTGCTCTTCACACAGTAAGTGCTCAATAAATACAATTGAATGAATGAATGAATAACAAAGAGTGACAATCCCAGCCAAGAACGAGCTCATAGTCTAGAGCAAGCTAGGGGAGCTTAACACTTGCTCCGTGAAAGTAAAACTCAACAAGCAAATATGTCTTTTGTTTTTTAGAGCCAGATTCCCAGAGCCAAGAACAGTGCTTATGCAATCAGGATCAGGTTAAAGAGAAAACCTTAGGGAGCCCTCAGAGTTCATCACCTTCATCTCCGGCTCTCTAGATATGTATGGGCTTAACCAGTATTATAACCATCCCAGAGATAAAATCTATATTGTTTGATAGTTTAGCCTAGATATGCAATCAGCCTACATTCTGGTGGAGCACTTCAGGTACCTAAATCCCACCCTACCCCTTCCCCACTGGTAACATTAAGCAATCAACAACAAAGAGATCTTGGAATAAGTTCCACAGTTTGTATCAGATTCTCCAGCCACTGAAGAACCCCCTCAGAACACATAATGAAAGACGCTGTTGAACTGGGAAGGCAACTTACTTTTAAAACTGATGATATAGACGTTGATGTGCCAGTTGCACTTATTCAGAGGAATCACTGTCCAAGGAGGACTTCACTGAATTTCACCAATCCAAATCATCATTGCAAGATGACAGAACAGAAGAACAAATTACATTTTTTCTACCACCGGCTAAAATCTTCATTTAAAAAAGTCTCGTATAGGTTTTCAAAAAAGTTGATGAGCTTGCAAAAATGATTTAAACAGGGCTTAGTGGAGAGAGGCATCCAAGATGCTCAGAGATATTCAAAAGAATATAGCCCAGCACAAGGTGGCTTCTGCTTAATCTAAATTGGACAAAATCTTCACTGAAGCTGAAAAAGCACTGCTACAGTCAGTCAAACAAGTTTCTTTTTCTTCAACCTCTTGAAAAATGCAATCACCACAATTTCTCATTTAACATGGTGATGTGCCTTTAATAGATTAAAGATTAAATAAGTTTATTAATGTTTATCATTGAAGTATATAGCTCAAAAGGGAATTTCACATTAATTTTCAAGAGATTCTGATGCTAATTGATCCTAATTTATAAGACTCAAGGCTACATGGAAATGTACCTCCTGGAACACCCCACTTGCAAGGCTAAAGCCACGGAATGTGTCTACCAACTCTGTTATATTGTACTCTCCCAAGTGCTTAGTGCAGTGCTCTGCCCCTAGTAAGCACTCAGTAAATACAGTTGATTGATCAATAACCCAATTGTATCAAAGAGTTTATCTTTACTCCTGTGTACTCCTCTCCCCAAATCTGCTGATGCTAATTGAACCCCAACAATGACTGTATCAGAGGTATGAAGAAAGTGGGAAACTCCAAGTAGCCATGGTTGACTGGGGCTGTTAATGCCTTTTTCTGCCTTCCACACATTATTGACTGCACAGGCACCAGCTGGGAAAGTCTTTGAGACAGTATCAAAACTTTCCTACTGTATAATGTCAACTAAGAATCTTATCAAAGGTGAATTCTAGCTTCATCGACACACTTTGCTTCTTATCTGACCTACTATCTAAAAATCACTATTCCCATTCTGCAGAATAACCTTCTGTATCCTGCTGACAAGGTACACCTCCTATACTTGACAATTCATTCAGACCTAGTAAGAAATAGCCACATTCAATTATCTTGTTCTCTTGATTGTTTATAATCGGAGAGGCAAAACTAAGGGTTTGACAGCTTAGTAAAGTAGGGGGGGTAAATTTAAATAATGATCCTAAGAAGCTGCTGCCACTTGCACTCTCTTACGTTGTTTGTTCCCAAGCACTTTGTACAGTGCTCTGTTCACAGTGAGGCCTCAGTAAACACCACTGATTGATTGTCTGCATTTTTGTCAAAGGATTTGACAAAATATTTTTTCTTTATAGTACAAATGAACCCACTTTATCAAGTGGGTCAGACATCACAGCTTGTTGCTATAATTTACTGTTGCAATCAACTGCTGAAAATGGCAATCAGGATCTCAACTTCAAAGAGCCTGCAGAGAAAAACAATTTATAATTGGGAACATAATTGAAGGCCTGATTCTAGCAAATTACCCCAGAATAGGGTTAAAAATTAAAGCATCCTGTGGAGACTAATTAAACAGCATGCTAAAAGCACAGCTACTCCTTAGTTTCCATGAATATGATGATCAAATCAATGGTGTGTTTAATGGAAATGAGAGAAACAACTCGAGTGGCTTTTCCCAACTGAAAACACTCTTGGGAACTGAAACTGAGGCTAAATGAGTTCATCTAGAGAAGAAGTTGATTATATTTCCGAAAGAGAATTGTTCAGAGTGAACTCACTTTGAAGGGAAAAGGCATCAGACCCTTTTCAATCCACAACTGTCAGGTACGGAAGATTCAGCCCGCCGAATTGAAGATCAGATGTCTTTTCTGATGAGTAAAGTGGAAAAAGGGAAGATCTATACCCTCTCAAAAGCTTAAATTGCATTTGAATCAGATACAGTGGGCTCTTAAAACTATAGAGCTATTTTAGTTCTTGTATATATAATAAGCTGAAGAAAAGAGCTTTAGCTTGAGAAGTTATTTGGGAGTGGTACAGTGCCTTGGATGAACAAGCAGCTAGAAACTGATGTAATTCCTTTCCATAGTTCACAAGTCAATTGAAATAAAGATATTTTGCTTCCTGTTACTAAAACCTTGGCATCCGTGAGTCTAAAATAATTTGAAATCTCAAAAATATTAGTATAAACACAAGATAACTAATGGTTCCTTTTTCTACTTTTGCCTCTTTTGGGGGAGGGGAAGAATGGGTTGGCTTTATTACCTAGTCTTTCTTCAGTTAAGCCAAAATGTTTTTTTTTTAATTGGGCTTAGACCTAGTTAGATGTCACGATTGCAAGATGCATTGATGTAGTTTCTTAAACTTTATCCATTTGTGTTAGCTATTTCTTGTCAATTATAAACAACTCTTTCAATCAGTGGTGTTTAATGAGTCAAAGAAAAATACTATGTGCAGAGCATTGTTCTTAGCACCGGGGAGAGTACAAAGCAGCGTAAGTACAATTCAGCAGAGTTGGGAGATATGTTCCCTGTTTTCGAGGCTCTTGCTTGATTATACCCAAGAAAAATGCATAAACTAAATCAATCTATGGTGTTTACTAATCCCTTATTGTGGGCAGAGCACTGTACTGCTCACTACCTACTTGAAGGAATGCATGTTACTTCCTCAAGACGAGAGTCCTCCTTCATGATGATTGAGAGAACTAAGCATCTTGAACTGCATGCAAACCTTTTTCACTTGCCAATGCTGTGCCATAGCACCGTAACCCAGCAAGTGGTGGCCTTGGTGGCTTGCGGTCTTTGCCATCCACACTAGGCCAGTTATTTCTCAGGATTCTTGTCAGCTTTGTCGACTTTGTGGAACTCTCTTGGTTGTTCTTTGGACAGCAACCATCACCGCTGTATGGTATAGACCCAGTAGGTCTATGGCATAAACGCAGCAGACCTATTTGGAGAGCCAGGACTAGGATGCACACCTCCTGATTCCCAGGTCCACGCTCTTTCCACTGGACCCACTGCAAGGGCTTTTGCAGGGCTTTCAGAATCCCGGGGCTTAAAAGGATTTTAAGAGGTTGCTTACTCAGCCTGCAAATCCTCAAGCCTGGTTATGCTTAAACTTTCACAGGCAGTTGGGAAAATCTCCTTAGTCTTAAAAGATCCCCAGGGAAGAAAGGTCCATAACTTCCCTTGTTCGTTCATTTTCCTGCATAATGACCCTCAGTGTTATGAAAATTCAGTATTATCTAGCCCAGATTCTTCATGAGATACTAAGTCAATTTCCTCTAGTTCTCCCACAGCACTTACGTACGTACCCGTAATTTATTTATTTATATTAATGTCTGTCTCCCTCTCTAGCCTGTAAGCTCATTGTGTGCAAGGAATGTGTCTACCAACTCCCTTATTTTGGGCTCTTCCAAGCACTTAGTACAGTGCTCTGCACCCAGTAAGCACTCAATAAATACGACTGATTGATGTGTTTGCAAAAGTATTTTATGATTTTATATTTGCTGCCCTATTTCCCATGTGCAGGATAGGGAATGGATCCAGAAAATTGAAAAAAAAATCATTTCATCCTTTTCTATTAAGGAGGGACAAATCCTTACTAGATGCTCTTTAAGTTTTATGTCTAGCAAGGTTTCTTTCATTAATTCCTTTTGTTGAGGCTTCCTTAATCCATTGTGACACTCTATTGCTTCTTCCTACCTGTAATATTTGTAAGTATATCTCTCCAGCTAGATTCTAAGCTCACTAAAGGCAGGAATCAGGTCTACTAATTCAACTGTACTCTCCCAAGAACTTAGCACAGTGCTCTGCACACAGTAGGCAGTCAATAAATGCTATCTATGTTTGATGGAGTTTGATTCAATATTCCCTTTCTTAATTTCATCCCATTACCTGGCAAACATCTTACGTAAGAGGACTGACACTATTATAGCTAAGTTACTTAATTTTCTTTCATGCAGGTGTTCTTCTAGTGAAAAATGGCGATGATTTTTCTTTAGAATTGAGGTAGCTTATTATCGTCTTTTAGCTGCAAAAATATTGCTTCTAACCAGTGCACCGTACGTGGGTATCTTTGAAAAGGCTCGTAAGCTGTATCTGTATCAATACTGCTCTTTTGGTTTGCAGCTGCAGCCACAACTGGAAAAGCGTAGTAATATTTATCTTCTGTGTGACTCTGGGCAAGTCACTTTATCTATGCCTCAGTTACCTCATTTGTAAAATGGGGATTAGGATTGGGAGCCCCATTCAGGGACAGGGACTGTGTTCAAATTGATTATCTTGTCTCTACCCTAGTGTGTAGTACAGTGCCTGGCACATGGTAAGCATTTAACACATACAAAAAAAAAAGTTTGCCATCCTACCTCTCAGATTGTCTACATCAGTCATAATTATTGAGTGCTAATTATGTACAGAGCTCTTTAGTAAGCGCTTAAGAGAGTACAATACAACAGAATTACCAGACACATTCCCTGCCCATAATGAGCATGTGCAAATTACCCATATAATTTTGGCCCAAAGAAACACTTTAGACTCAATTATCCAACTATGGTAAGTAAGGGGTTTATATATATATAAATAAATATGTATATGCATAAAGAAATACAAATGAATATATATATCTATATATATATATATACACTCCAGTGCCTGGTACAATGGTTGGCATATAGTAAGCACTTAATAAATATCACTCTCACTATTATTAATACTGTTATTACTATCATCATCTGGTTAGGGCCAAAACTTTTTTACTGTCCTGGCTTAACTCCCAGCACCCTGAACCATACAATCCTACCAGTCATTCCTGACACTTTCAGTTGTATGATTATTTTTATTTCTGTAGTTGCAAATATTTTTATATCTAAATTCTTTGTTGTGGTGTAAGCAACTTCTGAGTAGAAAATGCATCACTTCTCTGTGTTGTGTATCTTTTCAAAGCAGTCAGTGCAGTGCATTGCTCAGCAAATACTATCAATCAATGATATTTATTGAGTGTTATTAATAAAAAAAAGATGCAAAGAGGAAGTGATCAAACAAACAGAAATAGGCACCCTAGCAAGTTCAGACATGCGACGAATTAGCATTTTTGCTTGGAAACCAGCTACCTCATGAACCGCTTCAGTTTCCATTTCTGCTGTTTGTTACTGCTTAGGTTGGTTCTGAGAAGTTGAGCTGATTCAACCATGAGACTCAGCTAATCCTCAAGGAAATAATTGTTTGCTAATATTTTAATCCATCAGGCATCCTTGAAATTTGTTAAGTGGCATCCAAAGGGGGAAAAAAACTTGGCTTAAATAATGTCTAGTTTCCATATCTCCCCCTATTTTTGCCTGGACATCAGAAGGTGGTATATAACAACTATGGTATTATTAAGTGTCAAGCACCTGCATAGATACAAGAAAATCAGACCAGAATGTTGTTATCCCATAATCAAAGAGATAGGAGAGCAGGTATCTCATTCTCACTCTACAGATGAGCTACTGAAGCAGAGAAGTGAAATGACTTGCCCAAGGTCACACAGAAGGCCAAGGGCAGAGCTAGGTTTGAAATTCATGTCTCTTGATTCCCAGTCCCTTATTCTTTCCACTAGGCCTTACTGCCTTCCTCAGGATAGACGAACTGGAGCCCTTTTGCCAGCAAAAAGCCCCAGTAACTGAACACTGAAGAATTAGAAAAAAACACCCCTTCAGTGGAGGCAGAGAACTTTTATACTTACTCTTTTGCATTGTACTGTAATTAACTAATTGATTATGGTGCTTGCTAAGTGCTTAATATGTGCCAAGCACTAAACTAAACACTGGGGTATATAAAAGATAATCAGGATGGACACAGTCCCTGTCCACTTGGGACTCATAGTCTAAGTAGGGAGAGGATTTAAGCCCCATTTTACAGATGAGGAAACTGAGGCCTACAGAAGTTAAGTGACTTTCCCACGGTCACACAGCAGACAAGAGGCAAATCTGGAATTAGAGGCCAGGTCCTCTGACTCTCTGGTCTGTGCTCCTTCCACTAGGCCACACTGCGTATACTCTCCCAAAAGTTTAATACAGTGCTCTGCACACAATAAGTACTCCATAAATACCATTGATTGGTTGATTGGTTGGAGACTCACTCAGGAATCAATTGATTGATAGAAAATATTAAATTAACTCTGTATATATATATATATATATATATACACACACACGCACACTTGCTGGCCTCCTTTTTCTCCTATTCCAGGAGTCAAAATCATACTCTTCAGAAGCATCATTTTGATTACAGAATTTCTCTTCTCAAAACTCTGCAATGACTCTCATGTATTTTCACCATCAAATTACTTTTAAAATGCTTTGAGGATACAGTTAAATAAAGATTCAGACCATGCTTCATCGCAGCTGAAAACCGAGTCGGTTGCTGCAGATTGATTAGCATGAAGTACTATTGAATGAATGGACCACTGCTCTATTTTCATACTCATGACGGGTTTTTTTTCTTTTCTTTCAGTAACTGCAAAGTGTACCGGCCTCTCGGATGTTTTCAGGTTAGTGCTTCGGTGATATTTTTGGTCCTGGTGTGTAGACAATCCTTATCGAGAAGTGCTACACTTATCAATCGATCAATCAATCAATCGTATTTATTGAGCGCTTACTGTGTGCAGAGTACTGTACTAAGCGCTTGGGAAGTACAAATTGGCAACACATAGAGACAGTCCCTATCGAGAAATGTTACACTTACCGAGAAGCATTACATCTATTGAGGAGTGTTATCTGGTAGTCATCTCAGGGTTTTATTCCAAATTAACCCAGTTATATAAATTCTGGTCTCCTTGAAGTACGGGGTCTTGAGCAGTTATGAATCTATTGCTGCCTGAGATTTTAAAGGATTTTCACCATGTTGATAACGTACAGTGCTCTGCACCCAGTAAGCGCTCAATAAATACGACTGAATGAAAGGATTAATGATCCTGACTTCCACCCTAGTCACTATGTCCTTACCCACTCTGCTCTCTCACCTTTGCACTGTCTCTCAGATTCTCTCTGCCACCTTAATCCTCTTTGTTAAATGATGTTCCTTCTGTTAAAACTCTGCCTACTCTAGATTCAGTTCCTTCTTTTCAGTACATTTTGAAACTCTGTAGATAGCCGCATATATGTTTCACAATTCTAGAAATGGGGGCATCCATTGAAGCTTGAAAATGGTAAGTTCAAGACAAATAAAATTTATTTTAAAAAGTACTAGGAACAAGTCCAAGTAATGCTAACTAGCTAATAACTCAGTTCTCAGTGAAACTGTGCAGATGCATGCATTATAGGTGGCATTTTAAAAACTTGCTCTTAAATTTGCCAAATGCAGGCCCTGACCATTGGATGGTCAATTGTACTATTGACAGACTGTGCTTCAGGGCTGAACATTGGAGAATTTTTGAATTAGAAATAATGATAACATTTAAGTGTTGAATTACTATTAGTTTGGGGCCCACAACATTAGAGTTACTGAAAGAAAAGGAAAAAAAAAATCTGTCATGAGTATGAAGATAGAGCTTGTTGTGATTGGATGTTTAGACATGTTTATGTATGTTGCCCTTGACAATTAGCAGCAACTGCTGCTTCAATAAAACTATTTCAGCGATAAATAAAGGAAATAAAATTGAATGGAAGAAAATATGAAGCAGTGGAAAGAGCGTGGGCCCTGGAGTCAGAGGACCTGAGTTCTAATCCCAGCTCTACCACATGCTTTTTGTGTGACCTTGTGCAAGTCACTTAACTTCTCTCTGCTTCAGTTCCTGATCTGTCAAAAGGGCATTTAATACCTGTTCTCCCTCCTACTTAGCTTGTGAGCCTTGGGTGGGATTGGAACTGTGTCTGATCTGATTAAATTATGCCTTCCCCAGTGCTTAGAACAGTGCTCAACACATAGCAAGCACTTAACACCACCACCATTATTATTATTACCATGAGGATTATTATCATGGATCTGGATTGGAAGAAAATCTTTTAGGGACTCATATCTTTTGTAGTTTGTGATTAATTAATTCATTCAATCATATTTATTGAGCGCTTACTGTGTGCAGAGCACTGTACTAAGCGCTTGGGAAGTACAAGTTGGCAACATATAGAGACGGTCCCTATCCAACAGTGGGCTCACAGTCTAGAAGACTGAAGATTGAAGACTGAATTTACTGTAGAATTGTGATTCTTTACTATCGGTTAAAAATAAGGATGGCTGATAGCTTTCTGAAAAACATCCTATTTACGTATTTCCAGTTTTCATTAGAGATTCAGCTCCTGAAAAGTGAAGTTTCTTCTCCAACCCTCTTCATTAGCAAGAAATTTCATAAAAGATTTAACTGTCACCTTTTCCAATCCAGTCCTCTGGCAAGAAATTGAAATTTATGTTACTTACACAATGATGCCATTATTACTGATCTCTTTTATAAGTCACAATTTAGGATATTCTAGGATGACACAGGTTTCCAGAAGCCATTTAGTTCTCATCTTTCTTTTGAAAGAATAATTGTATCCCGCTGCATTTCCAATATTTTAAACTACCCACTCTAATTCTGTTCTCTGAATTCTGCTATCCTATAAATGATTCAACACAAAGTTTGTTGTGCTGTTTTTGTTGTTCATGTATATTTTCAAGTCTCTGCTAATGCACAAATTGCATTTGCTACAAGTGTGCATTTCTGTGGTAGACAGAAACATGCTTTGATGCGGCAGAGAAGAAAATGAATGCCACAATGAGTCTTTTTGTTGGATATAAATGGAGCTCCTCTATGAGTAAGAGATTACCTAGTTGGTATTCTTTTCACAGAATGGAAAAAGAAATCTGAGAAGAGAATAAGGGAAAAGGGTAAATAGGCACAAAATTGCAAGAAATAGTCATTCAAGTGAACAAAGGAATCCCACAGGATTGGGTGGGCAATATGGGTTTCTAATTTATTGAATTCACATCTTTTTTGCTAAATCTCAAAGAAAGTTTCCCTGACTTCTCTAATGTCCTTGATAGATTAGATCACTTTTTGGAAGCCTCTCTGATTTGGACTTTTCATTCTTGAATCTATTTATACCTTTATTTTCCCTCCTTCAGAGCACCACTTTCAAAATTTTCCAATTGCACTGGGTGTGTGTGTCGGGGGGGATCTGTTACCCTCCTCAAATCGGTGTTGGCCCTTATACCCCTCATCTCTAGATGAACATATCCATTCCCACTTCTATACTGTTGATTTACTGATTTGCCTTTCCACGTCAAAACTATGTAGTTGTTCAATCCTACATCACTAGCCTTCTCATTCTGTGCCACAAGCGCTCTTTCAAATAGAACTGCTTGGATATTTCAGTGCCACCTCAGACCTAATGCCAGATTACCAAGCTGTTCATCTTTATGCTCTACCCACCTACAATTACTGCATTTATTAAGTGCTTACTATGGGCTAAGCACTGGGGTAGATACAAGATTACTTGATTGGGTACAGTCCTTGGTCACATAAAGCTCACAATGTATCTTATCCCTATTGTACAAATGAGGAAACAGACCCAGAGGAGTTGTGACTTGCACAAGGTCACAGAGCAGACCAGTGACAGAACTGGGACAAGAACCCAGTCCTGTGCTCTTTTTACTAGGCTATGTTGCCTCCTAACAACATCATCATCATCATCATCATCAATCATATTTATTGAGCTCTTACTGTGTGCAGAGCACTGTACTAAGTGCTTGGGAAGTACAAATTGGCAACATATAGAGACAGTCCCTACCCAACAGTGGGCTCACAGTCTAAAAGAAACATAGAAACAGCGCTATGACTAGAGCTCTGGAATTCACTCAGCATGGATTCTTCTTTCCTCACACTGAAGTAATCTACAAATCCTGTAGACTCCACATCTTTCTAAGCCCCTCGTTTCCCTCGATTTCCAAAACCAAATCTCTGAACCAAGCCTTGATCATTTCTGTCAGTCACACTTATCGATCCAAATAAAACTCCATCCAACGGCTACCACACTGATCCAAGCATTTATCACTTCCCACCTTGACTGCTGCATCAGCCTCTTCATTGGCCTTCCTGCATCCTGTCTCTCCCCTCTCCAGTTAATATTTCACTCTGCTGCCCAGAACTTTTTTTGGAAAAACTGTTCAGTTCTTACTGCTCAGGTCCTAGTAACCTCCCATGGTTGCTCATCCATCTCCGTACCAAACAGAAACTCCTTACCATTGCCTTTGAGGTATTCAATCAACTCTCCTACTACAATCCAACCCACACACTCTGCTCTTCTTATGACAATCTACTCTCTGTACCTCTATCTCATCTATCCTGCTGACCTCTCAATCACATTCTCCCTCAGACCTAGAACTCCTTCCTCCTTCACGTCCGGTAGTCCACCACTCTCCCCACTTTCAAAACCCTCCTAAAATCACATCTCCTCCATGTGGCTTTCCTTGGCTAAGCCCTCATTTTCCCTATCTGCCCTCCCCTATGCGTTGACTATGCATTTGACCGTGTACCCTTTAAGCACTTTGATGCTCACCCCAGCCCCATAGCCTATATGTACATATCTTTATAGTCTACTATTTCCCCCTTTCTGTAATTTAATGTCTGTCTCCCACTGTAGATTATAAGCTTTTTTTGGACAGGGATCACATCTACTGACTATTGTATTGTACTTTCCAAAGGGACTAGTATAGTACTCAAGGGACTAGTATTGTATTGTGCCCATAGAAAGCTCTCAATAAATACTATTGATTGATTGACTGAGATTGATTGATCATTGAGTACTTAGTCTTTGCAGAACACTGGACTAAGTGCTTAGGAGAGTACAATGGAATCACAGTTAGTAGACGTGCTCCTTGCCCTCAGGGAGTTTATAATCAAGCAGAGGAGATAAACGGTTGAAGGAAGCAAGAGGGGATATAAGATATGAACATAAGTGCTGGTGCTGTTGAGAGTACTGAAGTGCTTAGGTGCTGTGAAAGTACTGATGTGGCAATTGGGGGACATAGGTTGGGAAGATTAAAAATGAATTAGGGAAGGTCACTTGCCTGGACCACTATAACCTCCTCCTCAGTTCTTAATATTAAAGGGAACCAGAGTGTAAAATGAAAGGCAAATGGGCAGAACTCAGGGCTTTCTTCTCAGTGCTCAGGTGTATAAATTGCTTTCATTATATTCTGGTATTTAAGCTGAGCTCTGGTTGGATAAGCAACATCCGCAACAAGCACTAGAAGCTTGCATAGACTGTATTTTAAAATATCTGCCTCACATTCTGATTCTTTGCACTGGAATGTAGATATGAAGTGACTTTTTATATCTGACTTTATTGTGTAAATTTATCAATAATCTATTCTTCTAGTTTCACAGTCATTTTGGTTTACGCAACAAAATCGATGAACTATATAAAAAAATTCCAGAGCTTCAATTTCCAAATGAAAAATTCCAAAAAAAAATTATTTAATTTTAGGATTGGGTCTTAATTTTTCATTTCTAGGGATAATCACCAAGTAGAAAAATAATTACCACATTTGCAACATAACATTCCCATTGATTTATTTCTTCATTAACTATGGATTAGTCAAAATAATCAGAAAGGACTATTTCATTTGCAAAGAATGTATGCCTTAGACTTGGCAGTCATGCTTTCTAATCTAATTTATTGGATAAAGGATACCTATAGCTCAAGACAATCATCAGGAGGGCTTAGGAAGCAAAGCTATCTAACTGCAGATCTAGACTTGTAGTTTTATATATTGTATTACTCAACAAAGAGTTATATTAATAAAGGCAAAGGGGAAGAACAACACAAATGCTATCAGGAACCTCCTCCTCAGTACTTTGAAGATAACTTTGACTCCTCAGGCTCCTACAAGCCCCTCCCGCCCCCCAACCAATGATGATAGCACCAAGTCCTGATGATCATATCTCGAAAATATTTCTCACAGCCTTTTCCTCATCATTCCCAGAGTCACTACTTTAATACAAGCTTTAACTACCTTGGACCCAGATTGTGTAACTCTTACTCGGGGTTGGCTTTAGCAGGTAAGAGATTAAAGCAGTCACCTTCCATGTGGGACAGGGACTATGTCCATTCTGATTGTCTTGTATTTAGCCCGGTGCTAGTACAGTGCCTGGCACATATATGCGTTTAACAAGTACCACAAAATAAAACAAAATCTTAGGTCATACCATCAGGGGGTGGCCATGGTTGAAAATTTGAAGACATCCAATTTCTCTCTACCCAGATTTGGAGTTGAATATGTGTTATTGCTAACCTTCTAACTGTACCTTGATCTTGTCTATTTCACCACCAACACCTCACCCAGGTCCTCCCTCTAAGACAAATTACTGGTAGAAGTCCCCACCATGTACCTGCTTTGCGATATGTTAAAGGAGTTATCCCATATCTGGAAAGAAAGCTTGAGGAACAGTATTTTTTTAAAGTATAGGATTGTTCCCAAGCGCTTAGTGCACTTAGTGCTCTGCACACAGTAAGCGCTCAATAAATACAATTGAATGAATGAATGAATGTAACTAGTAAATATGCTTACAAGGTTTTTAGATGAATAAAAACAATTACACTCTTAAAACCTTCTCTAACACATGGATTTGCCAGGCTTCAGAGTTTTCCCTTCCTCCGTGTCACTGGTTGAAATCTAGGCCAGGCTGGCAGTAGTCAATAGCCTACAGTGGCTATTCAGACGTCTTTGCCATCAATTCTGTAAGGATATTTCTGCAGTAGAAACCATGTTTGCAAGAATTAAATCAAAAGAGCAGGTGAATTTAGTCCAGTTAGCATAGTCACGTCGCTTTCAAAATGGGGGGCAAAAGAAAAGAGATTATTTTGTGTCTGTCTCACACTAAAAGATTGTAACCTCCTTAAGGGTAGGGATTGTGTCTTCTAACTCTATTGCCCCCTTCCAAGCACTTAGTACAGTCCCCTGCCCAAAGGTAGTGCTCAATAAATACTACTGATTGAGTTTTTAATAGGGATAACCAAGCTCCTAAGTGTACTCCAGGGTACTCTGAAGAAGACCATCATTTTGGCAATGGCAGCAAGAATAGCTCGTGTTTTTGATGAGCTGCTTCTTGAGGGACTTTCTGACAAGGTGAGAAGCAGCATGACCCCGGCTTGGGAGTCAGAAGGACCTGGGTTCCAATCCTGGCTCCACTTTTGTCTGCTGTGTGTGACCTTGGGCAAGTCGCTTCATTTCTCCATGCTTCATCTGTAAAATAGGGATCAAGAATGTGAACTCCATGTGGGACGTGGACTGTGTCCAACCTAATTAGCTTGTATCTACCCCAGTGCTTAGAATGCCTGGCATAGAGTAAGCGCTTAAATACCATAAAAAAAAGTGAGAACCCCAGGGAGCCCAGCCATAGCAGGAGCAGCAACAGCCCAATCAATCAATCAATCAATCAATCGTATTTATTGAGCGCTTACTATGTGCAGAGCACTGTACTAAGCGCTTGGGAAGTACAAATTGGCAACACATAGAGACAGTCCCTACCCAACAGTGGGCTCACAGTCTAAAAGACTAAAAGCCCAAGCAGATCCCCTGGAGCCGGAGCTAAGGGGGGAACATGGCAGTGGCAGAAACAAATGAGAAGGGAACCTTTCCCTATGCTGGCTCTCAAGAGTCCAGGAGGCTGCAGAAAGCACAGCAAGAAGCAGCTTGGCCTAGTGGAAGAAGCCCAAGGCTGGGAATCAGAGACCATAAATTCCAATCTCAGCTCTGCCACCTGAATGCTTTGTGACCTTGGTCAAGTCCCTTTACTTCTCTGTGCCTGTTTCCTCCTGTGTAAATTGGGGGTTCAACATCATTCTCCCTCCTAATCAGACTGCGAGTCCCATGCAGAAACAGGAACTGTGACTGACCTGAATATCTTATATCTACACCAGTGCTTAACGTGGTGTTCTGCGTATAGCAAGTACTTAGCAAACACCGAAATTAGTATTATTAAAATCATTTCCATAGCCCTGGGGGCGCAAACTCTGGGGCATCGGTGGTAGTGGCAGATCACATTCCCAGGTTGCATCCTCCCTATTATCATTCATTGCTCACTGCTTCTCATTGCACTTTTTGTATATATCATTTCACATATGCAACTATTTGAGCACTTCTTACCCCTATTTGTAAGTGGTTTTATGCTCTCTCCTTATATTGTATGCTCCTTATCATTAAGGATCATGTCTTCTTCTCTTGTACTCTCTCAAGTGTTTAGTTTAAGTGCTCTGCATACAGTAGTCCCTTAATAAAAAGCACTATTGTTAATGGCACAGAGCGGACTGGTTCTTCTACTGCTGCTCTGCTCCCATGGCTACGGGTCTGGTGATTGAATGTATGGGAGATTTCCCGCTATTAACTACGTTTGTAAATACAATTTTTCTCCCTGCTCCCCATTAGATAAGCTCCTTAAGGGCAAGGAAAGTGTGTTTTGCTCTGTGCACTCTCTCAATACTTAGTACAGTGTTTCGCCCTCAGTAGATGCTCAATAAATGCCAGCAATTGACTGGCATTGATCAAGCAATTAGGGCCAGGTATTAACAGCAGGACATAAAAGGGAGATATCTCAGCCCACACCTGAAGATTACTGAGAACTTTTTTCTGTGAAAAAAATAAACAACCTTTCAGTGAAGGTTTAAGGGACATTTGCCTGCCTGATGTTTTGTCAACTTCTGCCATGAATGAAACAAATGGTCTGACTTTTGGGGTGAAGGCATATCTGATTCTCACTTCCTACTTTCTGAAATGAGGAAGCCACAGGGCTCAGATCTGCAAACTAAAGCCCCGTTTTAATTACCTTAAAAAGTGAATATTTGAGGATCTGTGAGTTATTTTCAGAACTTGTTAATTTAATGGCAGTTGATGAATGGCAGTAAGCAGGGCAGGAAGTTGAGAAGACAGGATGATAAAATTACAAAAAGCTGACCAAACCCAATCTAGTGAAATTGTTTTTATGCATTTGCCAAGTTGCTGTGTGAGTCCATTTGGTTCTTTAGAATTTTGGAGACTTGCCAGTGTACTTGGCTCCAAAATGACAGTCCTTGCTTCTAGAAGTTTGTAATGTAATGCAACAAAACAGATTTGTTCCCCTTTCCGTATTTTCTAAAAATAGTTTCCCAAGTAATGTAGGGTTAGAAGGGATCTGCAGATACTTTAAGGGTCTCCCGTGGCCTCTGGACAGGACTACGTTTAGGGAGGAGTCTTGGTCTAGTGGAAAGTCAGGAGACCTGAGTTCGAGTCCCAGCTTCACCACTGGCCAACTGTGTCACCTTGGGCAAGTCATTTAACTTCTCGGGGCTTTAGTTTCCTCATCTATTAAATGGGAATAAAATAGATTGTGAGTCCTGTGTGGGCAGGAACCATCTCCAATATGCTAACCTCGTATCTATCTAGGCACTTAGTACATACTACGTACTTAATACCATGATTATTACTCCACTTAAGTCTTCCTAAACAAATGATGCTTTTTTCATTTTTTTTCTTCTGTTTGTTCTGGCTTATAATAATAATAATAATGGCATTTATTAAGCACTTACTATGTGCAAAGCACTGTTCTAAGGGCTGGGGAGGTTACAAGGTGATCAGGTTGTCCCACAGAGGGCTCACAGTCTTAATCCCCATTTTACAGATGAGGGAACTGAGGCACAGAGAAGTTAAATGACTGGCCCAAAGTCACACAGCTGACAGTTGGCAGAGCCGGGATTTGAACCCATGACCTCTGACTCCAAAGCCCAGGCTCTTTCCACTGAGCCACGGGCTTATGTAGACAAAGGTATAACTGTCAATCAATTGCAAGAAAATAGGCATTATCATTATCTGAAATCCCTAGTCAGGGTTGACTTTATGGAGGAAATGCATGTCAAATTGCATTTTGATGAAAAGTAGGTAGGGGAGTTTGGCAAATATATTATGGGAAGTTCACTGGAGGAAGTTCCTGAGCTGGAGGATTAGAGGAAGCAAATGAAGGAGACTTGGGAGGATACTCATTTAATAGGAACCCAAGGAGCTTGCTGGAGAATTGGTCAGTTGGTATAGGAAGAAATGTGAAATCAAGTCAGATTCTCTGAGCTGTAGAATTGTGGCTGAGAAGTACATCATGAAGGATCCTTCCCTGGTCAGCAAACTACTTCTGAGGATAACAAATTTACTTTTTACTTTAACATTGTATTTCCAGGTTTAAGAACATACTCACAACTCTTTAAATTGAAGTAATGCAACTCTGAGATCCTCATTAACTTTTAGCCTCGGAAACACAAAACAAATACAGCTAATTCTTTGAGAGATTCAGTGTTCTATTTGCTTTGTTGTTGGTTTTTTTTTTAAACCTATCCCTGGCTCTTGTAAATGCATCTGCTTTGTTGATATTCAAACTGAAAGGCCCAGCGCTGCCAAGTCTCATCCAAAGGGATTTAGTTGTATGTTTTGTTGAAATGTTGAAACATTCCCTCACCCTAGGAAAAAAAAAAACAACCCTAACTTCCTTATTCCTTTGTCCCATCTGACATTCTTGAACTGTCCAGAAGGAATTGAGGTCACTTGATCAGTGAGAATTTATCGGTCAGTATTTACAAAAACACCCACTTTTCTGGTAGGTAGCCTTTTTTAAAAAAATTTCCATTGGGCTACATGCATGACTACTGGGAAAAAAGAATCAGAGCACAGTCTTGCAGCTTTTGGCTTCCAGAAACACACTACTGAAAACTCGAGTTTTTGACACTACCAACGTGCCACTGAGTTAACCCCGAGAAACTGGTACAAAAATCAAGGGGCCAGTGCCCATGGACATTAATCTGGATCATACCCCACACTGGGTGGCTTCTTACTTGCTTGAAGCTCAAAGCAAGCGACAAAACAGTACCAGTTGGAGGGTGGCAGACTGAAGTAGAGGAATTTCTGTTCCTTAAATCATCTCCTTTCTCCTCCGCCACTTCTCAAGCATTCTCCAGATCAGACTTAGCACTGGTGTAAGTGTAGACATGATCAGAAAAGGGAGTTAAAAAAATCCATCAGACATCTTGTCTCATTAGAACGAAGCTCCTTTTAAGTTCAAACCCAAAGGCGTTCTGTCCTCTGGCCATTTTTCTAGGCGGGCAGAGAATTACTTAATAATATTTACTGAGCAACTACTGTTTATCAAGCACTCTGTTGGAACAGTACAATGATTAGTGGACATGAACCCTGCCTTCAAGGATTAGTCTAGAGGAAACAAGAACTTGCTTCTCCATCATCCATAGAGATGTGCTTTGTAGAAAACATCAGTTCTCATAACCACCTTTGAAAGCGGTGGACTGTAATCTCCTCATGGGTAGGGACCATGTCTACTAACTCTGTTAAACTGTAGTCTCCCAAGCCCTTAGTACAATGTTCTGCACGCATCATCATCATCATCAATCGTATTTATTGAGCGCTTACTGTGTGCAGAGCACTGTACTAAGCGCTTGGGAAGTACAAGTTGGCAACATCTAGAGACAGCACTCAGTGAATACGGCTGATTGACAGTGGATGACGGCGAACAAACAAGAATGAACAAGAATATTACGGAAGAGTAGTTACCTGGGCCCAGGATTTCTTAGCATCTATTTCTTTTCTCTTATCAATCAATCAAGCAATCAGTCGTGTTTACTGAGCGCTTACTGTGTGCAGAGCACTGTGCTAAGCGCTTGGGAAGTCCAAGTTGGCAACACATAGAGACAGTCCCTACCCAACAGGGGGCTCCCAGTCTAAAAGGGGGAGACAGAGAACAAAACCAAACATACTAACAAAATAAAATGAATAGAATAGATATGTACAAGTAAAATAAATAAATAAACAGAGTAACAGCAAAATAAATAAATAAATAAATAGAGTAATAATAGAGTAATAGAAATAAATAGAGTAATAATAGAGTAATAATAAATAAATAGAGTAATATAAATAAATAGAGTAATATGTGAGAAAGATAGGCTTCCTCCTATAGTGTCCAGATCTACAGTTCCCTTGGATCTATTTATTTATTTATTTATTTATTTATTTTACTTGTACATTTCTATCCTATTTATCTTATTTTGTTGGTATGTTTGGTTCTGTTCTCTGTCTCCCCCTTTTAGACTGTGAGCCCACTGTTGGGTAGGGACTGTCTCTATGTGTTGCCAATTTGTACTTCCCAAGCGCTTAGTACAGTGCTCTGCACATAGTAAGCGCTCAATAAATACGATTGATTGATTGATTGATTGATTGGATCTGGTATTTTGTGTGTTTGGTGGAGGATGTTTTAAACAGCTATGATCTACTGACACCTACTGCCCGTATTCTCATTGAGAACCGATCGTAGTTTGGGATTAAATTTTGGCAACATCAACTGAAGGCCTAGTATACAACCAACCTTGAATTCAAATACTTATTTCCCTTTCTTGTGATCTATCCAAATGCTTATTTCTTATTCCTGAGTTACGCCCAAATGATAAATCCTTTCCATAAATCCCCCATCTTACCTCCTTCCCTTCCCCACAGCACCTGTATATATGTATGTACATATTTATTACTCTATTTATTTATTTTACTTGTACATATCTATTCTATTTATTTTATTTTGTTAGTATGTTGGGTTTTGTTCTCTGTCTCCCCCTTTTAGACTGTGAGCCCACTGTTGGGTAGGGACTGTCTCTATATGTTGCCAGCTTGTACTTCTCAAGCGCTTAGTACAGTGCTCTGCACACAGTAAGTGCTCAATAAATACGATTGATTGATTGATTGATTGATAATACTCTTGGACCCATATGTACGAGCTCATGGGAACTAAAAAAAAATTTCATTAGCTTTTACAATTTCTGTTTTTACTGGCGAATTCACTCAGAAAAGGTACTTATTACGTGTTCTATGCACAGACACAAATGGCATTTTCTGCCCTAATGACTGTATCATTATCATTGTTGTTACAATTATCAAGTGTTTACTTTGTGCATGACATTATTCATTCATTCATTCATTCAATCGTATTTATTGAGCGCTTACCGTGTGCAGAGCACTGTACTAAGAGCTTGGGAAGTACAAGTTGGCAACATATAGCGACGGTCCCTACCCAGCGGCGGGCTCACAGTCTAGAAGGGGGAGACAGACAACAAAACAAAATATATTAACAAAATAAAATAAATAGAATAAATATGTACAAATAAAATAAATAATTTTATATAATTTTATGTAGAATGTTGAAACAGGAAGTTACTCTAAAGGCTCACCCTTTAGAGTAAATAGAGTAATATAATGCGGGTGAGGGAAAGAGGAGGGGGAGGAACAGGGGGCCTGAGAAGGGAGTTAAATGTATGGAAGAGCTGACAGGGATGATGGGCATGGGTGTCAATAAGGGAGGAGAAATAGTTTTGTCTGGCAGAGGAGAGGGCAGAGTTAAGGATAAGACCCTATCCCACGTGGGGCTCATAGTCTAAGTATACCTGTATATATGTTTGTACATATTTATTACTCTATTTATTTTACTTGTACATATTTACTATTCTATTTATTTTATTTTGTTAATATGTTTTGTTGTCTGTCTCCCCCTTCTAGACTGTGAGCCCGCTGTTGGGTAGGGACCGTCTCTATATGCTGCCAACTTGTACTTCCCAAGCGCTTAGTCCAGTGCTCTGCACACAGTAAGCGCTCAATGAATACGATTGAATGAATGAACGAAGTAGAAAGGAATAGGATTGAATCCCCATTTTACAGGTGCAGAAACTGAGGCACAGAGAAGTTAAATGACCTGCAGATGTGTGGCGGAGCTGGGATTAGATTCAGGTCCTCTGACTCCCGAGCCCGTGGTCTATCCACTAGATCAGGAGAGAAATCAATACACAGTTCTGCCAAATGTCCCAATGCCCCTGTAGTAGACAGAAGAGCGGACTGAATGAGCCAAGGAGTCTGACCTAATCAAGACATTCCTTACGTTCTTAACTAGGACGCAACTCCCGAATACTGACGGAAAACTCTGTCAAAGATTACAATGATCAGCCTTTCTTCCCAGTTCCATTTGATTGAAGCATGATTCATAGGAATATCTTGGGCCTGATGCATAGATTTATTTTAAGAATCATCATCATCATCAATCGTATTTATTGAGCGCTTACTATGTGCAGAGCACTGTACTAAGCGCTTGGGAAGTACAAATTGGCAACATATAGAGACAGTCCCTACCCAACAGTCGGCTCACAGTCTAAAAGGGGGAGACAGAGAACAAAACCAAACATACTAACAAAATAAAATAAATAGAATAGATATGTACAAGTAAAATAAATAAATGGAGTAATAAATATGTACAAACATATATACATATATACAGGTGCTGTGGGGAAGGGAAGGAGGTAAGATGGGGGGGATGGAGAGGGGGACGAGGGGGAGAGGAAGGAGGGGGCTCAGTCTGGGAAGAATGATTACATAACTATACATTATATATTATTTATTTATATTACTGTTTCCCCCTCTAGACTACAAGCTTGTTGTGGGCAGGGAACGTGTCTACCGACTCTGTTGTACTGTACTCTCCCAAGCACTTAGTACAGCGCTCTGCACACAGTAAGTGCTCAATTAATGCCATTTTTTTTTAATTTTCTGGTATTTGTTTAGCACTTACTATGTGTCAAACTCTGTTTCAAGTGCATGGGGTTCACAGTCTGAGTAGGAAGGAGAACAAGAGAACTGAGATATAGAGAAGTTAGGTGATTTGTCCAGGGTCACACAGCAAGCAATCGGCAGAACCGGGACTAGAACCCAGGTCCTCTGATTTATTTATTTATTTATTTATTTATTTATTTTACTTGTACATTTCTATCCTACTTATTTTATTTTGTTGGTATGTTTGGTTCTGTTCTCTGTCTCCCCCTTTTAGACTGTGAGCCCACTGTTGGGTAGGGACTGTCTCTATGTGACGCCAATTTGTACTTCCCAAGCGCTTAGTACAGTGCTCTGCACATAGTAAGCGCTCAATAAATACGATTGATTGATTGATTGATTGATTCCCAGGCCCATGATGAATTATTAGCATTTGCCTAGTCATGTAGAGTTGTCCTTTGGTTTGAAGATGCTGCGGCTTACAGTGACATTGTGTCCATTGGTGTTTGTCACGCTGAGAATCTCCAGCACATTTTCTCAGCACAGTTTCTCACTGTGCCCAGGAAAATGCAGTTCTTTTATCTGGTCTCTTCCCATTCGAGTGAGAATTGCTGACGCCAATAGTTGGGAGGGAAAAGTGCCAGCAGGACATGTTCTTTACTTGTTTTTGCAATAGTGGTGGTGGTTTGCACTGAGCAATCCTCATTCTCTTGCCCGGTTCCCCTACATCCAGCCACACTCACTGTGAAATGGTTGGTGAGGAGAGTGGATGCACTCTGGAGTTACAAACCTGACCGTCTCAGAGACGTCTACAACAGCAGACACATCCATACCCTCAGTCCCCAGACTGAGCCCCTTCCTTCCTCTCACCCTTGTCCCCCCTCCATCCCCCCCATCTTACCTCCTTCCCTTCCCCACAGCACCTGTATAGATGTATATATGTTTGTACATATTTATTACTCTATTTATTTTACTTGTACATAGCTATTCTATTGATTTTATTTTGTTAGTATGTTTGGTTTTGTTCACTGTCTCCCCCTTTTAGACTGTGAGCCCACCGTTGGGTAGGGACTGTCTCTATATGTTGCCAATTTGTACTTCCCAAGCGCTTAGTACGGTGCTCTGCACATAGTAAGCGCTCAATAAATACGATTGATGGTGATGATGATACCCTCACCCATTTTGCCAGCCATCTTTGAGCATGATAGAGAGGTTTGGTAAAGGTTGGGGCAGTCATTTTATCCTTTATGCAAAGGCAAGAGATAAAAATATATATATGTATACACGCACACAGTTAATGAGTTACATATACAAGCAACAACCTTGACCACATTTAAAATAATTTCTTTTATTGCTGTTGAGATAGTCCTTAAACTCAACTCAGAGCACTATCTCTAGATGCAACCCTTGAACAATAATGATTATAATCTTATCCAGTCAGGGAATTCACTCAGAGCCAGCAGAACCGCAAGTCCCAGGGACAGGCCGATAAGGGATCCAAAATGAGCTCAGACATTCCCTCCCAAGTAAGCCGATCCCAGGGTTTTCAACTCCAGCTGCCTAGCAGGGCCAAAGAAGGCTGATTCTGGGATGTCTCTGAAGGTGATCGGAATATTCCCTGGAAGAAGATGACTCCCCAAAGGGGGTCACAGATAGGAAGTGGTAAGGTGGTCGGCATCCTTCCCCAATTTTTCCTCGTCGTTGGCAGGGAACAGTGCTTACCAACTCGGTTATACTGTACTCGCCCAAGTGCTTAGTACATCTGTAGACTGTAAGCTCGCCGTGGGTAGGGGATGTGTCTGTTTTATTGTACTCTCCCAAGAGCTTAGTACAGTGCTTTGCACACAGTAAGCTCTCAGTAAATACGACTGAATAAATGAAGAAGTGCAACACACATACTAGGCATGCAATAAATACAATTGATTGATTGCTTTTGAACAAAGCGTGTTGAGGGGAGGAGGGGAGGAGGGAAGGGAGAAAGTAGGCACTTGGGTGAATATCGAAGGTGCCTAGTTCTCCCTCTGCTCTTGTCATCATCATCATCATCATCAATCGTATTTATTGAGCGCTTACTGTGTGCAGAGCACTGGACTAAGCGCTTGGGAAGTACAAATTGGCAACATATAGAGACAGTCCCTACCCAACGGTGGGCTCACAGTCTAAAAGGGGGAGACCAAGCATACTGACAAAATAAAATAAATAGAATAGATATGTACAAGTAAAATAAATAGAGTAATAAATATGTGCAAACATATATACAGGTGCTGTGGGGAAGGGAAGGAGGTAAGATGGGGGGATGGAGAGGGGGACGAGGGGGAGAGGAAGGAAGGGGCTCAGTGTGGGAAGGCCTCCTGGAGGAGGTGAGCTCTCAGCAGGGCCTTGAAGGGGGGAAGAGAGCTAGCTTGGCGGATGGGCAGAGGGATTGGGGGCATTCCAGGCCCGGAATGTCAGTAGTACGGATGTGGATTTTCTAAGAAAAATGTGACCTAGGGTCTGGTCATTACCTGTAAGAGTCGAGACGAGACGCAGAACTGCAACTCTGTTAGTCTTCATTTGCAGTGTGGCTTTAGACCAAGTTAATCGACTTCTTAGGTTCTAGATCCGGAAAATAGATAACATAACATTGCTGCAGGTGGGATCCATCACAACCATCTGGAATTAACTTCCTAGCGTCATTTTCAAACAAATGACACAAATCCAGGATAGTCACCATAATGTTTAAGAACAACATTGACATCAGACGGTGAGCCCACTGTTGGGTAGGGACTGTCTCTATATGTTGCCAATTTGTACTTCCCAAGCGCTTAGTACAGTGCTCTGCACACAGTGAGCGCTCAATAAATACGATTGATGATGATGATGATGATGATCAGACGAGAAGTGCGGGACTAGTTTTGGGATCAGAGATCAGTAGAAGTACGGTCATCCCTCTTTTCGTGCCTGCCCATTTATAAAAGAAATAACTTACATTAAGAGATCAATCAATCAATAGTATTTATTGAGCGCTTACTGTGTGCAGAGCACTGTACTAAGCGCTTGGGAAGTCCAAGTTGGCAACATATAGAGACGGTCCCTACCCAACAGTGGGCTCACAGTCTTAAAGATGACGTAGAATGTGGGAAAGACATAAATTTCAGTCGTCAATCAATATTATTTTTTGAGCACTTACTGTGTGCAGAGCACTGTACTAGGCGCTTGGGAAGTACAAGTTGGCAACATCTAGAGACGGTCCCTACCCAACAGTGGGCTCACAGTCTAAAAGATGACGTAGAATGTGGGAAAGACATAAATTTCAGTCGTCAATCAATATTATTTTTTGAGCACTTACTGTGTGCAGAGCACTGTACTAAGCGCTTGGGAAGTACAAGTTGGCAACATACAGAGACGGTCCCTACCCAACAGTGGGCTCACAGTCTAAAAGATGGCATAGAATGAGGGAAAGACATAAATTTCAGTTGGCAAGCAACGACAGCCAGCAGATGTTTCTGCTACGAATACATCATTTTCTCTTTTGGCCAAACCACCGACAACCCCTGGAACCGAGCCGACCCCTCTCCATCCCCCCCATCTTACCTCCTTCCCTTCCCCACAGCACCTGTATATATGTATATATGTTTGTACATATTTTTTACTCTATGTATTTATTTATTTATTTTACTTGTGCATATCTATTCTATTTATTTTACTTTGTTAGTATGTTTGGTTTTGTTCTCTGTCTCCCCCTCTTAGACTGTGAGCCCACTGTTGGGTAGGGACTGTCTCTCTATGTTGCCAATTTGTACTTCCCAAGCGCTTAGTACAGTGCTCTGCACATAGTAAGCGCTCAATAAATACGATTGATGATTGATGACCCCGAGTTTCGCGGGGAGGAGCCGCTTGCTGTCCCGCATAACTGCTCAGGTCACAACCCTCGTGTGACTTCCCCCAGAATAGGGCGGACCCGGCTTCTTTTTGGCAGTTTCGGGAAACTCACATGACCCCTCCAGCCCGGAGCTTGATGTTTGCACTCTGTGCCAAATCATGGACACACGTCGAAGCGGTTTTCCGAGGCCGCAGAAAGCGGCCAGAACGTTCCCCAAGTAATCAGCCCCAGAAGCCAAAGAAAGAAAAAAAAAGGAGAAAACGTGTTGGAGACACACAATATCCATCCATTCATTCAGTCGTATCTACTGAGCGCTTACCGTGTGTAAGCGCTTGGGAATAATAATAATAATGGCATTTATTAAGCGCTTACAATGTTCTAAGCGCTGGGGTGGGATCCAAGGTGATCAGGTTGTCCCACGGGGGGCTCACAGTCTTAATCCCCATTTTCCAGATGAGGTAACTGAGGCCCAGGGAAGTGAAGTGACTTGCACAAAGTCACACCACTGACAAGTGGTGGAGCTGGGATTTGAACCCCTGACCTCTGACTCCAAAGCCTGGGCTCTTTCCACTGAGCCACACTGCTTCTCTACAAGTACAGGTTGGCAACATATAAAGACGATCCCTACCCAAAAGTGGGCTCATAGCTCTTCCCTGTCATTAATGACTCTGTTATCAGGCTGAAGGAGGGCAGGGAAGTGAAAGGTCTCATCACTGAGCCCACTGTTGGGTAGGGACTGTCTCTATAAGTTGCCAACTTGTACTTCCCAAGCGCTCAGTACAGTGCTCTGCACACAGTAAGCGCTCAATAAATACGATTGATTGATTGATTGAGCAATGTGAGTTAATTACCACAAATCCTTGGAATTAGGAGATGACCCTCGACCTTTCTTCTGGAAGACAGCCAAGGGACCCCCTCCCGGACGTGTTTGGGTCCCCGAGAGGGGCTGTAGGGAGGAGACCCGGGAAGACATTTGGGCCAAAAATCCTCCAGAATTGCTCCCTCCTCGGGCATTCCCCTCCCTGACAGGCTGCTCGCCCCAACTTCTCTGGGCCTCAGGGACCTCATCTGTATCAATCAATCATATTTATTGAGCGCTTACTGTGTGCAGAGCACCTACTAAGCGCTTGGGAAGTCCAAGTTGGCAGCATATAGAGACGGTCCCTACCCAACAGCGGGCTCACAGTCTAAAAGTAAAATCTGTAAAATCATCATCATCAATCGTATTTATTGAGCGCTTACTGTGTGCAGAGCACTGTACTAAGCGCTTGGGAAGTACAAGTCGGCAACATATAGACACGGTCCCTACCCAACAGTGGGCTCCCAGTCTAAAAGGGGGAGACAGAGAACAAAACCAAACATACCAACAAAATAAAATAAATAGAATAGATATGTACAAGTAAAATAAGTAGAGCAATAAATATGTACAAACATATATGCAATGTAAAATGAGGCTTAAGAAGTGTGAGCCCCACGTGGGGAGAACCCGATTACCTTGCATCTCCCCCCAGCGCTTAGAACAGTGCTGGGCACATAGCAAGCGCTTACAGACATCATCATCATCATCATCATCATCAATCGTATTTATTGAGTGCTTACGGTGTGCAGAGCACCGTACTAAGCGCTTGGGAAGTCCAAGTTGGCAACATATAGAGACGGTCCCTACCCAACAGTGGGCTCCCAGTCTAAAAGGGGGGAGACAGACAACAAAACCAAACATACCAACAAAATAAAATAAATAGAATAGTAAATATGTACAAGTAAAATAAATAAATAGAGTAATAAATATGTACAAACATATATACAATGTAAAATGAGGCTTAAAAGAACTGTGAGCCCCACTTGGGGAGAGCCCTATTACCTTGCATCTCCCCCAGCGCTTAGAACAGTGCTGGGCACACAGCAAGCGCTTACAGACCCCATCATCAGCATCATCATCATCGATCGTATTTATTGAGCGCTTACTGTGTGCAGAGCACCGTACTAAGCGCTTGGGAAGTCCAAGTTGGCAACATAGAGAGACGGTCCCTACCCAACAGTGGGCTCCCAGTCTAAAAGGGGGAGACAGAGAACAAAACCAAACATACCAACAAAATAAAATAAATAGAATAGACATGTACAAGTAAAATAAATAAATAGAGTAATAAATATGTACAAACATATATACAATGTAAAATGAGGCTTAAAAGAACTGTGAGCCCCACTTGGGGAGAACCCGATTACCTTGCATCTCCCCCAGCGCTTAGAACAGTGCTGGGCACACAGCAAGCGCTTACAGACCCCATCATCATCATCATCATCATCATCAATCGTATTTATTGAGCGCTTACTGTGTGCAGAGCACTGTACTAAGCGCTTGGGAAGTCCAAGTCGGCAACATATAGAGACGGTCCCTACCCAACAGCGGGCTCACAGTTTAAAAGGGGGGAGACAGAGAACAAAACCAAACATACCAACAAAATAAAATAAATAGAATAGACATGTACAAGTAAAATAAATAAATAGAGTAATAAATATGTACAAACATATATACAATGTAAAATGAGGCTTAAAAGAACTGTGAGCCCCACTTGGGGAGAACCCGATTACCTTGCATCTCCCCCAGCGCTTAGAACAGTGCTGGGCACACAGCAAGCGCTTACAGACCCCATCATCATCATCATCATCATCATCAATCGTATTTATTGAGCGCTTACTGTGTGCAGAGCACTGTACTAAGCGCTTGGGAAGTCCAAGTCGGCAACATATAGAGACGGTCCCTACCCAACAGCGGGCTCACAGTTTAAAAGGGGGGAGACAGAGAACAAAACCAAACATACCAACAAAATAAAATAAATAGAATAGACATGTACAAGTAAAATAAATAAATAGAGTAATAAATATGTACAAACATATATACAATGTAAAATGAGGCTTAAAAGAACTGTGAGCCCCACTTGGGGAGAACCCGATTACCTTGCATCTCCCCCAGCGCTTAGAACAGTGCTGGGCACACAGCAAGCGCTTACAGACCCCATCATCAGCATCATCATCATCGATCGTATTTATTGAGCGCTTACTGTGTGCAGAGCACCGTACTAAGCGCTTGGGAAGTCCAAGTTGGCAACATAGAGAGACGGTCCCTACCCAACAGTGGGCTCCCAGTCTAAAAGGGGGGAGACAGACAACAAAACCAAACATACCAACAAAATAAAATAAATAGAATAGACATGTACAAGTAAAATAAATAAATAGAGTAATAAATATGTACAAACATATATACAATGTAAAATGAGGCTTAAAAGAACTGTGAGCCCCACTTGGGGACAACCCGATTACCTTGCATCTCCCCCAGCGCTTAGAACAATGCTGGGCACATAGCAAGCGCTTACAGACCCCATCATCATCATCATCATCATCAATCGTATTTATTGAGCGCTTACTGTGTGCAGAGCACTGTACTAAGCGCTTGGGAAGTCCAAGTCGGCAACATATAGAGACGGTCCCTACCCAACAGCGGGCTCACAGTTTAAAAGGGGGGAGACAGAGAACAAAACCAAACATACCAACAAAATAAAATAAATAGAATAGACATGTACAAGTAAAATAAATAAATAAATAAATAGAGTAATAAATATGCACAAACATATATACAATGTAAAATGAGGCTTAAAAGAACTGTGAGCCCCACTTGGGGAGAACCCGATTACCTTGCATCTCCCCCAGCGCTTAGAACAGTGCTGGGCACACAGCAAGCGCTTACAGACCCCATCATCAGCATCATCATCATCGATCGTATTTATTGAGCGCTTACTGTGTGCAGAGCACCGTACTAAGCGCTTGGGAAGTCCAAGTTGGCAACATAGAGAGACGGTCCCTACCCAACAGTGGGCTCCCAGTCTAAAAGGGGGGAGACAGACAACAAAACCAAACATACCAACAAAATAAAATAAATAGAATAGTAAATATGTACAAGTAAAATAAATAAATAGAGTAATAAATATGTACAAACATATATACAATGTAAAATGAGGCTTAAGAACTGTGAGCCCCACTTGGGGAGAACCCGATTACCTTGCATCTCCCCCCAGCGCTTAGAACAGTGCTGGGCACACAGCAAGCGCTTACAGACCCCATCATCAGCATCATCATCATCGATCGTATTTATTGAGCGCTTACTGTGTGCAGAGCACCGTACTAAGCGCTTGGGAAGTCCAAGTTGGCAACATAGAGAGACGGTCCCTACCCAACAGTGGGCTCCCAGTCTAAAAGGGGGGAGACAGACAACAAAACCAAACATACCAACAAAATAAAATAAATAGAATAGTAAATATGTACAAGTAAAATAAATAAATAGAGTAATAAATATGTACAAACATATATACAATGTAAAATGAGGCTTAAAAGAACTGTGAGCCCCACTTGGGGAGAGCCCTATTACCTTGCATCTCCCCCAGCGCTTAGAACAGTGCTGGGCACACAGCAAGCGCTTACAGACCCCATCATCAGCATCATCATCATCGATCGTATTTATTGAGCGCTTACTGTGTGCAGAGCACCGTACTAAGCGCTTGGGAAGTCCAAGTTGGCAACATAGAGAGACGGTCCCTACCCAACAGTGGGCTCCCAGTCTAAAAGGGGGGAGACAGACAACAAAACCAAACATACCAACAAAATAAAATAAATAGAATAGACATGTACAAGTAAAATAAATAAATAAATAGAGTAATAAATATGTACAAACATATATACAATGTAAAATGAGGCTTAAAAGAACTGTGAGCCCCACTTGGGGAGAACCCGATTACCTTGCATCTCCCCCAGCGCTTAGAACAATGCTGGGCACATAGCAAGCGCTTACAGACCCCATCATCATCATCATCATCATCAATCGTATTTATTGAGTGCTTACTGTGTGCAGAGCACTGTACTAAGTGCTTGGGAAGTCCAAGTTGGCAACATCTAGAGACGGTCCCTACCCAACAGTGGGCTCCCAGTCTAAAAGTAAAAATCTGTAAAATGAGGCTTAAAAGAACTGTGAGCCCCACGTGGGTACAACCCGATTACCTTGCATCTCCCGCAGCGCTTAGAACAGTGCTGGGCACACAGCAAGCGCTTACAGACCCCATCACCACCAGCGCCTGTCCCTTTAAACGCCCCCTTCCCTTTTTTTTTCATCCCGCCCTTCCCCTCCCCTGCCTTCCCCGGCGCGGCCGCAAGGCATTCTGGGAAATGACCATTTCGGAGGCTGCGAGCGAAGAGGAGGGGTGGGGACTACAACTCCCAGCAGCCTCAGCGGCGGCGGCGGCGGCTGGTTCCACCGCCCTTTCGCCGCGCTGCTTCACGGTCCTCGTAGTCCCTCCCCGCGCCCTCCGGCTAAACCGACGCCCTGTCGGACTCTGTTTCCCAGGGGGCAGAGCGGCACGGGGCGCCTGCGTGTGTGTGTGTGTGTGTGAGTGGGGCGCCGTTACGTTCGGGGGCAGCGGCTCCGCAAGGCATTCTGGGAAATGACTATTTCGGAGGCTGCGAGCAAGACGGGGGTGGGGACTCCAACTCCCAGCAGCCTCAGCGGCGGCGACCGGTTCCCCCGCCCTTTCGCCGCGCTGCCTCACGGTCCTCGTAGTCCCGCCCCGCGTCCACCGGCTAAACCGACGCCCCGTCGGACTCAGTTTCCCAGGGGGGCAGAGCGGCGCGGGGCGCCTGCGCACTCTCCCCGTGTGTGTGAGTGAGTGTCTGTGTGTGTGTGTGTGTGTGTGTGTGTGTGTGTTTGGGGGCACCGTTACATTCGGGGGCAGCGGCTCCGCAAGGCATTCTGGGAAAGGACTTTTTCGTAGGCTGCGAAAGAGGAGACGGGGGTGGGGACTACAACTCCCAGCAGCCTCAGCGGCGGCGGCGGCGACGACCGGTTCCCCCGCCCTTTCGCCGCGCTGCCTCACGGTCCTCGTAGTCCCTCCCCGCGCCCTCCGGCTAAACCGACGCCCGGTCGGACTCTGTTTCCCAGGGGGGCGGAGCGGCGCGGGGCGCCTGCGCACTCTCCCCGTATGTGTGAGTGAGTGTCTGTGTGTGGCGCCGTTACGTTCGGGGGCAGCGGCTCCGCAAGGCATTCTGGGAAAGGACTATTTCTGAGGCTGCGAGCGAGGAAGACGGGGGGGGGGGACTCCAACTCCCAGCAGCCTCAGCGGCGGCGGCGACCGGTTCCCCCGCCCTTTCGCCGCGCTGCCTCACGGTCCTCGTAGTCCCGCCCCGCGCCCTCCGGCTAAACCGACGCCCGGTCGGACTCCGTTTCCCAGGGGGGCGGAGCGGCGCGGGGCGCCTGCGCACTCTCCCCAAGAGGGCGTGTGTGAGTGTGTGTTTGGGGCGCCGTTACGTTCGGGGGCCGCGGCTCCGCAAGGCATTCTGGGAAAGGACTATTTCTGAGGCTGCGAGCGAGAAGGAGGGTGGGGACTCCAACTCCCAGCAGCCTCAGCGGCGGCGGCGGCGACCGGTTCCACCGCCCTTTCGCCGCGCTGCCTCACGGTCCTCGTAGTCCCGCCCCGCGCCCGCCGGCTAAACGGACGCCCGGTCGGACTCCGTTTCCCAGGGGGGCGGAGCGGCGCGGGGCGCCTGCGCACTGTCCCCGCGAGCGAGCGTTTGGGGGCCGCCGTTCCGTTCGGGGGGCAACGGCCCCGGCTGCGGGAGGGGCGGGCGGGGAGGCTCCGCCTCGGTGAATCCCGTCGGATGTGAGGGCGGGCGGCGAGCCCGTGAGGAGGGCCGGGGAGCTATGTCCCAGCCGCCGCCGCCGCCGCCGGCGGGGTCCCCCGCGCAGCCCCGCGGGCGCGGGCGGTGCCCGTCCCCGGCCCGGGGCGCGGCGGGGCCGGAGGAGCCGCCCCCCCGCGAGGAGCCGCCGCCCCCCGAGCCCTCCGAGCTGCCGCCCCCGCCCCCGCCCGGGGATCCGCCCCGGAGGAGCCCGGAGGCGGCCAAGGTGCTGGGCCTGTCGTCCTACCACTGCAAGCTGCTGGCGCCCATCCTGGCCCGCTACGGGCTGGACCGGGCGACGGGGCGGGCCCGGCCGCTGCGGGACATGAACCGGGGCGAGCTGTTCGACTGCGCCGTGCTGGGCGACCGGGCGTTCCTGATCGAGCCCGAGCACGTGGACACGGCGGGCTACGGGCGCGACCGGTCGGGCAGCCTGCTGTACCTGCGCGACACGCTGGAGGCCATCCGGCGGGCCAACCGGGGCCGCGAGGCGCTGGTGCCCGTGCACGTGGACGGCGACGGCCACTGCCTGGTGCACGCCGTGTCCCGGGCCCTGGTGGGGCGCGAGCTGTTCTGGCACGCGCTGCGCGAGAACCTGAAGCGCCACTTCCAGCAGCACCTGGCCCGCTACCGGGCCCTGTTCCGCGACTTCATCGCGGCGGCCGAGTGGGAGGACATCGTCAGCGAGTGCGACCCCGGGTTCGTGCCCCCCGAGGGCGTGCCGCTGGGCCTGCGCAACGTGCACGTCTTCGGCCTGGCCAACGTGCTGCGCCGCCCCATCGTCCTGCTCGACTCCCTGAGCGGCATGCGCAGCTCGGCCGACTACTCGGCCACCTTCCTGCCGGGCCTGGTGCCCGCCGAGCGCTGCGCCGGCCGCGACGGCCGCCTCAACAAGCCCATCTGCATCGCCTGGAGCAGCTCCGGCCGCAACCACTACATCCCGCTGGTGGGCGTCCGCGGGGCCGCCCTGCCCCGCCTGCCCGGCCCGCTGCTGCCCAAGGCCTGGGGGGTGCCCCAGGACCTCCTGCCCAGGTACATCCAGCTGGAGGACGACGGCGGCTGCGTCATCGGCGGCGACCGCGGCCTGCGCGACGGCTACCTGCTGCGCCTCGTGGCCGCCATGGAGCGGGTCTTCGTCGACGAGCACGGCGTCCACCCGGCCCTGGTGGCCGACGTCCACCGCTGCTTCTACCGCCGGGCCGGGGCCGTGGCCGTCCGGCCCGAGGAGGTCACCGCCGCCGCCCGGAGGGCCGTGGCCGAGGGCCGCCTCCACCGGTGCCTGGCCTGCGGGGCCCTCTCCGACCTGCCCCCGGCCCCCGACCCGCCCCCGGCCCCCGACCGGCCGCCGGCCCGCGCCCGCCCGCGCCCCGACGGCGGGGACCCCGGCGGGGACGCCCCGCCGCCCGACCGCGGGCCCGGCGGGCCCGGCGGCCCCGCCGCCGCCTGCGCCTGGTGCCGCGGCCCCGCCGTGCGCCGCGTCCGGCCCGACGGCTCCGTCGTCTACCTGGACGGCGACCGGACCGGCGCCAGGTCCGCCGGCGGCAGGTGCGGCTGCGGCTTCAAGCACCACTGGGAGGGCAGGGAGTACGACAACCTGCCGGAGGCCTTCCCCATCGCCCTGGAGTGGAACGGGAGGGTGGTGCGCGAGACCGTCTACTGGTTCCAGGACGAGAGCGAGCCGGCCCTCAACAGCAACGTGTACGACGTGGCCACGAGGCTGGTGACCAGGCACTTCCCCGGCGAGTTCGGGAGCGAGCTCCTCGTCCAGAAAGTGGTGCACACCATCCTGCGCCAGACCGCCAGGAGGGACCCCGACCGCCACGCGACCCTGGGCGGCGACGGGGCTCGAGCCCGCGGGGAGGGCGGGGCGGGCGGGGCGGACGGCGGCGACGGCGCCCGCGGGGCGGGCGGGGCGGACGGCGCCCGCGGGGCGGGCGGGGCGGACGGCGGCGACGGCGCCCGCGGGGCGGGCGGCGCCCGCGGGGCGGACGGCGGCGACGGCCCCCCCCGGCCGGGACCCCGAGTCGCGGCTCCCCACCAAGATCATCCTCACCGGCCCGAAGACGAAGACGCTGCACAAGGAGGAGCTGACCGCGAGTAAGGCCGAGAGGGCCGTTCAGCAGGGCGTCGCCGAGCGGGCCCCCCTGCTGCAGAAGCGCAGGACGGAGAAGCTGAGGCAGGAGCGGGGAGGGCCGGCCGGGAACGCCTCCCCCGGCCTCCCCCGGGACGGCCCGTCTTCCGCCCCCGCCACCCCCACGAAGGCCCCCCGTTCGCCCGCTTCCCTCAAAGAGAAGAAGATCCGGATAACGACGGACGACGGGCGGCAGGCCACGCTTACCCTCGAGTCTTCCACCACCTTCTTCCAACTCCGGGAGAGTATAGCCAGGGAATTTGACATCCCTCCCGCCCTGCAGTGCATCCGCCACGGCTTCCCCCCGAAAGAACTCACGGCCCCCGGAGGGGGCGCGGAGAACGAACCCGTGCCCTTGCAGCACGGCGACAAGATAACCATCGAGATCCTGAAAGGCAAAGAGGGAGGGGGTCGGCCTGCTACGGCGCGCTCGGCCCCCGCGGGGAAACGCGAAGACGCCGCCGTGACCGGCAAAATCTCCCCCAGGGAGCTCCAAGAGCAAACCGACAAAGAGATGTATTCCTTGTGTCTCCTGGCCACGTTGATGGGTAAGGCCGCTTTAACTCGCGACTCGTCTCAGACCCCCCCCCCCCCCCCGCCCCTTTCTCCGCGGCGGCGTGAGTTTCGAGGCGTTCGAGACCGTCGCCGAAATAGCCGATTCTCCTCTCGGGAGAAAATGGTTTCCTTCCGTCTGCAGGCGCCTCGTGGAAACGTGCTGATCTGCATCCACCGTATATCGAAGGTTATAAATAGACGCGGTCCGGTGACGCGAACCAGGGGAATGTGAAAAGGGAGCGACTAGACGGGCCTCGGATCCTCTTTGAGATTTATAACGATAAAGCCCGGCCCGTGTAACGTGTTTCCGTGACGCTGTTCTCTTTTTAGTTCCCCCCGCGGCCTCCGGTTGCCTAAATCCCTTGTGCTTTGTGTCTCCGCTTAGTCGGCGGCCCCGGCGGTTGAGTGGAAGGGTGCCCGCTTCCCCTCTTCTCCCAGTATTTGTTTACATTTTGCTTCTCTTGCCGCCCGTCGGGTGACTGGGGGTTTCCGGTCCGTGTTTTCCGCCACCCTCTGCCTTCCCTCAATAGCGTGTCGGCGCGAGCGACCTGGGGTAACCGTAATTGACCGATGGGACGTTGTTGGCGAAGCACCCCAGAGACCGGTTAGGTGAGGAAAGGTTAGGTGTGCGCGGAGGACGGGTGAAGTATTTTCCTCCCCGGACTAGGGCTCGAAACCGTTGTTCCTCAGTGAGAAAACGAAAGCCGCCGCTCTAAAACCTGTAGCGTTAACCTACGCTTGTTCTTTTGGATCGTTTCATATTTGTCGATGCTACTTTCTTGTCTACCCTCCAGGGCTTGACGTGTAGTACCTTAACCCATAAAGCGGTGTGAGGTCACGAAGGAGATTGAAGCATAAGTAATGTCGGCAGTTCTGATCCTTTAAGAATTCTGAAATTTCAGCAAAAAAAAACCAAAACCTACGGATGCAGTTGGACTTTCTTTGTCTTAGTGACACAGGTTGTAGGCGAAGCAGCTCTTTTCCTCCTTAAATCCAGATTGAGATCTCTTTGGTAGACAAATTTGGGGCCCCGGTCATTTGTTTTTAGAGGGGTGGGGGAAGGAGGGGCCTATTCAAAGTCAGGCCTTTGGTCTGTTTATTCTTTCACTTTCACAGTGGGGCGGTTTCCTAAGAGCTTTAATAAAGTTAATCTTGGGGGGATTCTTAGGCCACTTTCGGTATTGCTCCAGAAATAAAGTAATGATTTTTTTTTTAATAGGCCTGATATTTCCAAACTCGAGGGAGCGAAACTTAGCGCCCTGTATGATATGATCGTCATCGACAGCTACCTGTTAAACGTCTAACATTTGCAGAGCACTTTTGTGGGGCGGCAGTGGGAAATCTCACGGTTTCCATCTCCCAAGAGATCACAGTCCTAAAGAAAGGAGAGGAAGGTGGAATAATAATAATAATGATAATAATAATTTTGGTATCTGTTAAGCACTTACTATGTGCAAAGCACCGTTCTTAGCGCTGGGGAGGATACAGAGTGATCAGGTTGTACCATGCGGGGCTCACGATCTTAATCCCCATTTTACAGATGAGGTCACTGAGGCACAGAGAAGTGACTTGCCCAGAGTCACACAGCTGACGAGCGGTGGAGCTGGGATTTGAACCCGTGACCTCGGACTCCCAAGCCCACGCTCTTTCCACTAAGCCACGCTGCTTCTCTGGAAGAAAACCGTTTCTCCCCGCCACCCCGATAAGAGTCTAACCGTATACCTCGCCACCGAATAGGTCAGAGATTCAAGACGCCCTTTAAGGCTGGACCGGAGCTCACGGTTTAAAACCCTTGGGCCTAAACCGGTTTTTGTTTATATTTAATGTACCGTGCATCTGCTCTTGCGTCTTCTGCTGTGTGATTGTTTCATTTCTCCCATACACGTCTGTCTCCAGGCCTCTCCCCCACTTACGTGCTTCAGATTGTAAGCCCCTTGAGGGACAGCGTCTGTGTGTGGTTCCCATCTGTATACTCTTTCCCAGTTTTTAGCGCGGTGCTCTGCACACAGTCCTAATACCACGATAATATTCTAAGCGGGCAGAACAGAGGGGGAAAAAACCAAAACGGACCCGCGTTGTTTGGCAGATGAAGAAAGGGAGGCCTGGGCTGGCCATCGGGCCTCCCCGGGCCCTAGAAGTTCTGATGTTGGAAGGGTAAGAGACAGCGGTTCAAAATCTAGGCCTACCCTCTCCCCTCCCCGGCTTCCCCCCCACCCAAAAATCTGACTTGATTTAAAAAGAAGAGTTGCTTATGACACTCAGTCCTGGGGGAAGAGTCTCAGGATTGCTAGGAGCTTAGAGCGTCAGAGTGTCTGGTTTTCTGCACAGCGTTGCGGGAGTGGGACTTTGGCTTCCACGGTCAAGGACAGGAATGGTGTCTCGTACTTTTATTGAACTCTTCTGAGCGTTCAGTACGGGCATCTGGCTCTGGTAGGCGCTCAGTAAATACCATTAATTGAAAGATGGGAAGCCCAGCGGCAAGCCCTTTGTAAGGAACTCGGGTGAAGGGTGGGCAAGGGTGCTCCTCGAACTCACGGCCCTGGTCCTACCCATGCTGCGGTTGGCAAACCTTAGGCTTCCGCTGAGCTGGGCGGGAGGAGAGGCTTGGCAGTCAGGCCCTCCGAGGCTTCCAGACCTCCCTCCGGGGCAGGGTTCAGCAGGCTACGTTTTTGTTAATCTGTAATGCCTCGCGGTGGAGCGTGTTTTTCTCCTCTTGTTCGTCCAGTGATTCCAGATCATTCCCTGTTAGTTGTCTTAGCTTCTCATTTCAATCAATCAATCAATCGTATTTATTGAGCGCTTACTATGTGCAGAGCACTGTACTAAGCGCTTGGGGAAGTACAAATTGGCAACACATAGAGACAGTCCCTACCCAACAGTGGGCTCACAGTCTAAAAGGGGGAGACAGAGAACAAAACCAAACATACCAACAAAATAAAATAAGTAGGATAGAAATGTACAAGCAAAATAAATAAATAAATAGAGTAATAAATATGTACAACCATATATACGTATATACAGGTGCTGTGGGGAAGGGAAGGAGGTAAGATGGGGGGATGGAGAGGGGGACGAGGAGGAGAGGAAGGAAGGGGCTCAGTCTGGGAAGGCCTCCTGGAGGAGGTGAGCTCTCAGTAGGGCCTTGAAGGGAGGAAGAGAGCTAGCTTGGCGGGTGGGCAGAGGGATTGGGGGCATTCCAGGCCCGGGGGATGATGTGGGCCGGGGGTCGACGGCGGGACAGGCGAGAACGAGGTACGGTGAGGAGATTAGCGGTGGAGGAGCGGAGGGTGCGGGCTGGGCTGGAGAAGGAGAGAAGGGAGGTGAGGTAGGAGGGGGCGAGGGGATGGACAGCCTTGAAGCCCAGGGTGATTCTCATTTGCCCACAGGTTTGAGGCCGTGTCTCTTAATACGTACATGTACGTTCCTTGCAGATGGATGGACCTCCTGTCGTGAATATTATCTCGTTTGGCAAGTGCCACCTCTAGTATTCTGTCCTGCCCTGGGCAGCCGAGTGACCCGTGCCCACTGTTGTAAGGTCATTGCCGGTTTCTAAAATTGTTTCCTGGGACCTCAGATTTGTCCTTAAGCTTAGGATTTACTTGCGGGGATGTTATCTGTTGGTTCTACTTATCTTGATAGAAGGTCTCCTAGTAAAGATTTTAGTAGCTAGTCCAACTGCAACCAGACTTAACCAAACTTCGCATTAACGACTCTACTAAAATAAAATACCTAACTGTATCCGTTTCCTTGGGTAGGAGGGCTAAAAGTATCCAGTTGTCACACTCGTCGTGAATTTGAGTAGAGAAGCAGCGCGGCTCAGTGGAAAGAGCCCGGGCTTTGGAGTCAGAGGTCGTGGGTTCAAATCCCGGCTCTGCCAATTGTCAGCTGGGTGACTTTGGGCAAGTCACTTCACTTCTCTGGGCCTCGGTGACCTCATCTGTAAAATGGGGATTAAGACTGTGAGCCCCCTGTGGGACAAACTGATTGCCTTGTAACCTCCCCAGAGCTTAGAACAGTGCTTTGCACATAGTAAGCGCTTAATAAATGTCATTATTATTATTATTATTATTTGTTTATCTGGCCAGTGAGCACTTTTTTATTTGAAGTTAATTTTCCACACAGTAACACAATCAGAACTCACAGGATTGCAGCGCTGCTTTCTAGTTTATGGTAAAAATGTCGTGCTGTGATCTTGACAGTGCCTTCTCTTGCTACTAGGGAAAATGGAAGACTGCGTAGGACAGAACAGGCGCCAAGGGAGATTTGATTTATCCCATCCCCCCGGATTACTGCATCAGCCTCTCGGCCGACCTCCTTTCCTGCTGTCTCTCCCCACTCCACTTCATACTTCACCCTGCTGCCCGGGTCATTTTTCTGCAAAACCATTCAGTCCAGGTTATCCCCACTCCTCAAGGAAACCTCCGGTGGTTGCCCATCCACCTCCACATCAAACAGAAGCTCCTTACTTTAGACTTTAAAGCACTCGGTCACCTTGTCCCCCACTAAACCAGCCTTGCACAGATCACTCCTCTAATGCCGACACACTCACCGAACCTCAGTCTCATCCCCGATCTGCCCCTGTCCCGGGACTCCCTTCCTCTTCATATCCAATGGATGCTCACTCTTCCCCCACATTCAAAGCCTAGACCGTCAGCTTGCCGTGGGCGGGGAATGTGCCTACTAACTCTTATTATAGTGTACTCACCCAAGCGCTTAGTATAGTGCTCTGCACAAGTAAGCGCTCAATAAATACGACTGATTTAAAACACATCTTCTCCAAGAGGCCTGTCCCGACCAAGTCCTCATTTCCTCCTCTTCCACTCCCTTCTGCATGGCCCTTGCATCAGGATTTGCGCCCTTTTATTCACCCCTCCCTCAGCCCCCATGACACTTGTGTATACATCCGTATTTACATTTTTCATATTAATGTCTGTCTCCCCTTCTGGACTGTAAGTTCATTGTGGCCAGGCAATGTAGCTACCGTCTCTGTTATCATTTATCTTTCCAAGTGCTTAGTTCAGGGCTCTGCATGCAGTCAGCACTCAGTAAATTCATTCATTCAGTAGTATTTAGTGAGTGCTTACTGTGTGCAGAGCACTGTACTGAGCACTTGGAAGAGCACAGTAGACACATTCCGTGCCCACAGCTAGCTTACAGACATTAATATAACTAAACGACAGATACGTACATAAGTGCTTTGGGGCTGGGAGGGGGAAGAACAAAGGGAGCAAGTCAGGGTGACGCAGAAGGAAGTGGGAGAAGAGTAAAGGGGGGCTTAGTCAGGGAAGACCTCTTGGAGGAGGTGTGCCTTCAGTAAGGCTTTGAAGAGGGAGAGGGTAGTTTTCTATCGGATTTTAGGAGGGTGGGTGTTCCAGGCCGATGGATTAATTGAACTCCGACTTTTCAGAAGGCCTCAGGGGTTAAGAATCTGGAGCTACTATCTTCTTCCCCCACTTTTAACCCAGTTCCTCTCACATAAATTCCCCTCTGGGAAAGCCCAGCATCTGGAGTCATTATGGCTTCCAAGAGCTATCCTCTCCCTCCCCTCTCTCCCTCCCTCTCCTCCCCTTCCTTCCACTTCCAGCCCTGGACATCCTAGGCTACTTTGAATTCAACAGGAGGTTTCAAAGGCACAAACCGGCAGCGGAAGTCAGAAAGGAATAGCATTTGAAGGGTAGTTTAAATCCATTCACCTAGATCTGTTACCTCTTTCTGCAGTGTCGGCTAAGGAGAACTCAGACGGTGAAGGTCCCGAGCCAGACTGCAGTGCAGGCAGCCCTTTGGGCTTTTGACTTAATTGGCTCCTGGAATCAATTTGCATCAATTGAACTGCATCAATTTGAAACCAAAGTTGGAACCCACTTTCTCCCAGAAACAGTGTTTTAACTGGGGGAGGGGACCCTGGGCCAAGGTTAGAGATTGTATTTATACCGGGATGACCCAAAATGGTGTTCTCAAGTCATTGTAGATGAATAATGTAGCTATATTAATGTATTTATGTTGAGTCAGGTTCCACACAGAGGAGCCAGTTTTTACCGAGGAAAAATGGATGTGGCAAGCAGCATGGCGTAGTGGATAGAGCCTGGGCCTGGGAATCAGACGGGCTTGGGTTCTAATCCTGGCTCTGCCACCTGTCTGCTGTGTGACTTGGAGCAAGTCACCGTGCCTCAAGTTACCTCATCTGTAAAATGGGGATTAATTAAGACTGTGAGCCCCAGATGGGACAGGGACTGTGTCCAACCCGATTAGCTCGTCTCTGCCCCAGCTCTTAGAGCAGTGCTTGACACATAAGTAAGCCCTTTCCAAATACTATTATTATCATCAATAATAATAACCCTCCCTGGTAATGTTGCCGGGTGATAAGGTAACCCTTGGGTGCCCTGGGCCCTTTTACTCTGTTCTCCTGATGTCCTCTTTACAGTCTCTCCCAATTCCCCGTCCCTACCCTCATCATGGCTTTTTAAATTACCGTATTTCCCAGAACCTCCTGGGCGACCCTAGAGCTAATAGCATCTAATGGAATAAAGTCAAAAGAGGTATGTGGCAAACTGGAAATAGCAGTGGTATTTGAGTGCTTACTTTGTGCAGAGCACTGCATTAAGCATCCGGGATAGAGTTCTGTTGATTAAGAAAATACCGTTGGTCATAGGGATGACCGTTTTGGGCTTGGAAGTGGATGTGTTTGGCCAGTACCAAGAGTTTAATGGATATACTGATTCCTCTTGTATGGTGCCCACTTGTGATCTTCCCAACCTTTTAATCATCAGGTTCCTATTATAACTCTTATCCATTTATACATTCAAAAATAGCACTAAAGTGCTATCTAAGTGAAATAAGTACCTCTTCATACCTGCAGTAGTCCTCCTTACTTTTAACTTATAAATTGCTACTAAGAATAATAACACTATTTAAGCACTTGCTAGATTGCAGGCCCTGGGTTAGAACCAAGGTAATCAGATTGGACATAAGTTAACACTACTTTATTTCTGAACCTAAAACGAATTACCGAATGTATAGTCTAATAGTAGTTGAAGTTACTGAATTTTGGTGTAAAATGTAAAGGTTTTGAATTTGAAGTAAGTTCATAGATACTGGATCTTCCAGGCGTGAAAAAAGTGAAGATCACAGTTGGGCCTAGGGAATGGCAAGTGTGGGAAATCCCCTTCTCCGTATTGTTGGCTTGTTTGACTTGGAGGCCTTCCCAGACTGAGCCCCTTCCTTCCTCTCCCCCTCGTCCCCCTCTCCATCCCCCCAATCTTACCTCCTTCCCTTCCCCACAGCACCTGTATATATGTTTGTACATATTTATTACTCTATTTATTTATTTATTTTACTTGTACATATCTATTCTATTTATTTTATTTTGTTAGTATGTTTGGTTTTGTTCTCTGTCTCCCCCTTTTAGACTGTGAGCCCACTGTTGGGTAGGGACTGTCTCTATATGTTGCCAATTTGTACTTCCCAAGCACTTAGTACAGTGCTCTGCACATAGTAAGCGCTCAATAAATGCGATTGATGATGATGATGATAAGCACTTATCTCTGTGCCTAGGTTTAATGCTCATTCATGATCCAAACCAGGGCTGATGACTTCTAAGCAGCAGAAATGAAGAGGGCACTAGAAGATCCTGGGTTGGAGGGTCTGTTTTTTTCTTTTTGATCTGGGGTATCCCAATTTTTAATTGCTGATGGCGAGGAAGTTAAAATACTGGCTCCTGATGAAAAACACAGAATGGTTATCAATGCCCTTCGAAAACTTGGACTTCAGTGAGGCAGGATTTCATGGGAAAGGCTATTTGTGAACAGAGGTCTTCGACTCTAACTCTTTATGGGTGCAAACCCTCTAAGGTTTACAACGACTTAAAAGTGACTCCTTTTTCGGTAACTTCAATGCGTGTAAGACCATTCTTTTGGGAAACTTTTCCTAGCCTTTGTCTCTCTACCCTTTCCTCTAGCCCTCATCTCCCTCATCCATGCAGATCCCTCTTGGGTTTCCTTTCGGTTTTCTTGGTACACTGTTAGTATTACATTCAGAATACTATATGAAATATCGCTGGGCCAGTGTGCTCCCCGCTTTGCATGGTGCCACAGTGTCTAGCATAATGTTCTCTGTGAAACAGAGAGGCTCAATGATCCCTTTTGACGATGGTGGTTTTGCTTATATTTCATGGTTTATTCTGTAATGCTCTTTAGAACTTAATCCTTAAACAATGAAAGGCTCTTCTAAAACCATTCTTTTGATTCTATATTCAATCACATTTGTAAGCATGACTTTCAGGTGGTAGTGGTATATTTTATTGGTTTCTAATATCTACTTTGTTTTTGTCTTACAGGAGAAGATGTATGGTCTTATGCAAAGGGACTTCCTCACTTGTTCCAACAGGGTGGGGTGTTCTACAATATAATGAAGAAAACCATGGGTACAGTTTGTTTCTAACTTTATTCTTGGATAATCTCAGATCATTGTAAGATTAAGGAAGTTGGCATTTGGTTTTATGCACCCTCAAAAATGCCAAATTCTGGACTTTAGGTATGTTCAGTACCTTAAACTTTTGCTATTATAGCAAGTTTTTTCACTTAATGTATCTGGTGACCAAATATTTTTCTTAGCTGCGTCCTCACAAAATCCTTTCTGTTGCTTTTGTTCTTCCCAACCCCTCTGAGAATTTTTAAGACGGTATTTATTAACCGCTTATGGCGTGCCAGACATTGTTCTTAGCAGTGGGGTAGATCGAATCAGTCATATTTATTCAGCACTGAATATGTGCAGAGCACTGTACTAAGCACTTAGGAGAGTTCCATCTAACAGAGTTGGTAGACACATTCCTTGCCCACAAGATAACCAGGATGGACACAGTCCCTGTCCCACACGAGGCTCACAGTCTAAGTAGGAGGGAAAACAGGTGAGGAAACTGAGGCACAGAGAAGCTAAGTGAATTGCCCAAGGTCACACAGCAGACAAGTACCGGGAGTAGAACCCCCCAGGTCCTCCGATTCCCATTCCCATGCTCTTTTTCCACAAGGCCACGTTGCCTCTAACTCGATTGTTGTTTCAGAAAGAGTCCACCTCAAAACTTACGATGAACACTGAAGTTAGTATTTCAGTGATAAAGCATCAATAAATCTGAAATCTTGGTTGTTCGGAGTTTGGAAAGCTTCAAAATTATAAAGCTAAAATGTCCTCAGAGATAGCCAAAGCCTGAAAGTATGCTACATGTTTGTTGCTTTAAAATAATAATCTTGATCATTATTTCTCAAATGTTTTTTCTTTTATGGCTCCCTGAACACCTTGACTTAGCTTTCCTTCGCCTCAAACCTTAGAGCCTGGGTCTTTTGAACCTCACAGTGACCTCAGGCTGCTGCTTTGTTCCCGCCTTCTCACCCCCAAATAGAAACAACTCCCATAACCTCTCTTCCACTCAGTCTTATCTCTCTTCTCTAGTGACAAATTGTCACCTGAGCAAGCCCTAGGTTTCTGTGGGCTTTATACAGTGGAAATGCTCTTTAGTGACAGATTCCCACAGTTCATGAGAATTCTAGAAATGTGAATTATGGGAACCATGAGAAGTCAGCACTCATGGTGGACTAGGCAGTAGGGGAAGTTAAGGTGGGGGCTCTGGAGTTTATGTAGATCAGGGAACTGGAGAAGCAATGGTTCCACAAGGAGAAGCCACCAGTTTGCTTTTCCCTGTAGTAATAATAATAATAATAATAATTTTGGTATTTGTTAAGCGCCTACTATGTGCCAAGCACTGTTCTGAGCACTGTTCTAAGCGCTGGACAGATCCTGGGAAGCCAAGGTCCCCATCGTAACTTCTGGTACTGCTAATGGATAGGACATAACGGTGCCAGTTTGTCACTGGGGCAAATTGTGGATTCAGAGAGCCTAATTGGTTATTGTGAAAGAGGCGGAGGAATAGCTTCTAGTGAGTAACTTTTTATAGAGAAAGGAGACAAAGGAATTATTCAAATTCATGCATTCAGTGTGATTACCTTTTAGGATGAGTATGCACACTTTAAAACAATTTACAAAATCATATAAATTTGGAATCTGGGGTAGATTCAACAGAATCAGGTCAGATGCAGTCCCGTGTCCCACAGGGGACTCACAGTCTAGGCGGGGACTTACAGCCCCTATAACGCCAGGGTTACATGGCTTCATTCCTCATGTAAAGGAAAATTTACACTGTAGCACTTACCTGTTCAGTTTTCTTCCAAAAACCGAGCATGCTGAGTACCAATAGCTCTGTGAAGCTGGATGAATGTTTTCTATTTGCCGAGCGGTGTACTAGCCCAGATGCTTAGTGAAAACATGCCTTAAGCTAGAACTGGGTGAATCTAACATGGTCTAGTGGAAAGAGCACAGTGTTGGAAGTCAGGCGACCTGGGTTTCTAAGCTTGGATTTGTCCCTGCTCTGTTTTGTAACTTTGGGCAAAGCACTTTACCTTTCGGTGCTTCCTCATCTATAAATTGGGGATAATAATACCTGCCTCTCCCTCCCTTACAGGCATATTGAATGGATAAAAAAAGTGTTGTGAAAAGCACTTTGGAAAAAGTAAAAGCCCCATACAAAAAACACCATGGTATCATCTAGGTTTCATATGTTAGATCCTTTGCATGATTTGACTTCTTGTAGCACTAGGGATGTCGTATTTTGTACTGAGTTTTGTAAAAAGTATCTGAAGTCTGCGAACTGTGTCAAGTGATGGTGGTTGGTGGCAAAAGCTGTGGTAGATGAATTCCAGTTGGGAGAGGGGACTGAGAGACCCCATCAAAGACCAGCCAAGGCAAGCAGCTGGCTCTGTTGAGCCTCTCCCTGGCCAGATTCCTCCCTGAGGTTTTCCTGGGTCTGCTCTTTCTTGAGCCCTTTTGCTGCTCCTTGGGATGGGAACAGCAAAACTGATGGTGACTAATCAGAAGCTTCTGGTGTTTGCACAGGAGTTTCTGATAAAACCACCATGCTTTTGCTAGGTAGATTAGCTGAGGATTGTATACCGTGATTCTCCTATATCTGGGCGTATTTCAGCGTTAGCAGCTGGCATGTTGCAGATGGTTGAAGGCACTTTGACATGCTAAGTGGTTAACCTGATTTGCAAAGTTCTACCCAGATATGAAAGTTACCCAGTATAATTCATATATTCAGTTTGAGATGGGAAAAGTCATATAGCCACAAAACTGCCTTTTGGGGAAAAACACTTAAAAATTCAGGCTCAGAACTAATCCGTACTGGTCTTTCCCCTCATCTTTTTAGTACAAATTTGAGAGGTTTTTCAGGGAGTAGAATTGTGAATTATTCTAGAAAGTTTTTTTTAAATCCAAAGAAATGATTGTATTAGACTGCTACCTCTTCTGACTAACCTTATTTCTCCAGTCATTCAGTCAGTGGAATTAACTGAGCACTTGCTGTGTGCAGAGCAAAGCACTGTACTGAGCATTTTGAGAAGTACAATACACCACAGTTGGTAGACATGTTCCCTGCCCACAAGGAGCTTGCGGTTTAAAGGGGGAGACCGACATTAAAGATATGTACATAAATGCTGTGGGGCTCCGCTTCGATACTCATCTCACCCGCAGCCCCACAGAACATATATTACAGATCCTTATTCTCTGATGCTTTTCTTTCCATAGTTTATTGTCCCCTCTCCGCCATTAGGTTGTAAGCTCCTTGAAGGCAGGGATCATTTCTACCAACTCTATTTTATTGTACTTTCTCAAGCACTTCGTATAATGCTTGGGAGAAAAGGCATTCAGTCAATACCACTGATTGAGAGTTAAAGATATTCAACATCGTTACTCTTAGAAGAGCCGTTGGCCTTCTCTAGCATGTACGTCCGAGGGTCTGACTCAAGTTTCTGTTCCAGGTCTGATCGCTTAGTTGTGTTGACGAGTTGAACTGGTTCTGGTTACTGGTTACCTATTAGTTGCCTTGAATAGTTCAGCATAAAATGGAAATCATTTTCGTAGGAACAGTCAATTTTCTCTATAACTCATGCTTTTATTACATGTTTTGGATAGAACACCACTGGGGAATGTTCTTTCCGTAGTGCATATCTGTCTGAATACAATGCAGTGGGGTGTTGGAAGAAACTGTTCTCTGCATGTGCATAACATCCATCATGGCGTGAGTATTCTAGCGTAAGCTGTCTGAAACATGAGGTTCTTCATGAACACAAACCCCTGCATTATAAGAGAACTGACTGTATCACGGTATTGTGGAATCGAAAAACGAGGCCATTCTGGCACAGGTTCCATCGCCTTGTCGTAAAACTGTTATATGAGAATGTAACACAGAAGCACTCATTCTCTTAGTATTTAATGACCAAGTTCATTGATCTTGGCCATGCAAGACAAGCTAAGCTGATTGGAGCTGGGAAAGGTGACAGGTGTACTGAAGTGCTGGCTATTAGACTTCTTTACTAGGTACATCTTCTTCAGTCCCCACATTTGAGTTAGAAAGGTAATCGAGTTGCAAGGTCCCAGATGTGCTAGCTGATGGGGAAACCAGAAGCCGAGCGGAGAACGGGGCGGGGGAGAGGAAAAAAAGAGGTCCCAGATGTTGGAAGGGCATCAAACCAGATTCCTTCAATTGAGACTCCAGTCGGTTCTTCTGAGTGGTCTGAGAGGAGCAGCTGGTGGCACCCAAAATACAAGCATTCCTAAAGAATCTCTTGGAGATGTTTTCGGCTGGTGCCTTTAAAAGTGCCAGGTCTTGGATTAAATACAGCATACCTTTGAGGCTTTAAAAGTGGCCCTTTTAAAAATTTGCCATTCTAAAGATACAAATGACCCGACAGGTTTGAAACTCTTCCTGTTAAGCAGAGTTGTTGGTTTCCTCTTCAGACCGGTTTATCCCCAAGTGCCACTGGTATCTAAAGTCAGCTGGGTCATCCTTCCAGTCTCTAGTTCAGCACCCTGCACAGCAAAATCATTGCAACAGTTTGTCTGTGAAGTACTTGGAGAAAAGGTGACTAAAATTTTCAAAAGAAACCGTCACCCCTTCACCCTTGCTGTAGCTCTTCAGAATTTTCTGGAGGGGATGAGAAGGGGTGCTTTTGAACCCCCAAAATATAACCGAGTTTATAGTCCCAGAACACATTCTCCCATCTCCCGGTTTGGGCTTGGAGCGTGTGCTCTCATGTGCTTCCCTGGCTGTCATCCACTGGCTAGGCCCTTTCTTCAAAACCCATGACCTCTGTGGCGAAATTCTGCAGCCAGATGTGTGCAACTGCAATGAACCTCTACAAACAAGTGGCCCCGTGTAAAAGAGATTATCAGTGTAATTAAGGTGCTGCTTCAGAAATAGTTGAATTTTTGTAAATGTTTGAAAAAGTTTGAAAGGACTTTCAAATGTGTGGTTTTGTTTTTTTTTTTTTCCTCTTTTCTTTCTTTCCCTTCCTAGGTATGACTGATGGCAAACATTGTACTTTTCCACATCTGCCGGGTAAAACCTTTGTCTACAATGCCACAGAAGACAGACTGGAATTGTGTGTGGATACTGCAGGGCACTTCCCCATTGGGCCTGATGTTGAAGATTTAGTTAAAGAGGCCTTAAGTCAGGTTCGAGCAGAGGCTACTTCAAGAAGTAGGGAAGCAAGTCCTTCACATGGTCTCTTGAAATTAGGTAGTGGTGGAGTAGTAAAAAAGAAATCCGAACAACTGCATAACATAACTGCATTTCAAGGGAAAGGGCATTCTCTAGGAACTGCGTCCAGTAGCCCCCATCTTGATCAGAGAGTAAGAGAAACTCCAGTGGCGAGAAAACATAGCACAGGGACAGACTTTGGTACGAGTTCCACAAAAACCGAGGCTTCTGTATTCACGGATGCTCCTGGTAACAGTGAGCTTATCCGAATAGCTCCTGGAGTAGTAACGATGAGAGACAGCAGGCAGCTTGACCCTAACTTGATAGAGGCGCAGAGGAAAAAATTGCAGGAAATGGTTTCTTCGATTCAGGCCTCAATGGATAGGCACTTGCGGGATCAGAACACGGAGCAGCCGGCATTAACTGACTCTTCTCAAAGGAAGGCTGAAGTGAGTTCTTCCGCAAAACCTGGGAGCCTTCTGTCTGGCTTGACCGAATCCTTTTCCGTAACCGACGGCACTGGGCATCCGAATCCTGAAGCGACTGGCGGTAATGCGGCAAGTGTGATGGGAACAACATTTCCCATTCGGCCTAAAGCACCAAGGGAAAATTCCGTGGAGGAGCCTGAAGAGATGGATAGTCAAGATGCTGAGATGACTAATACAACTGAGCCAATGGATCACTCTTGATTGGGTTGAAAATCATTAAGAGCAGAAAAACTTATTGTGAATACGTAACGTTCGTTGGCTGGGCCACCTACACGATTAGTCACTTAAGAGCATCCCGTACGTAATGTTTCAAAGATTATATCTTCTTATTCAGTGCATGATAGCAAGTGTGTGATTGGCAATAGCTTTTATTATACTGCTGCCCAGGCTGGCTCTCAATTACATGGAAATTAGTTGTTAGGTGCACTGAGAAACGAACATCTGCTGTAGATGTGGATGACTGAAAGTTTTTGGGGTTTTTTTTTTGTAATTTTCATTCCATGAAAGTCTTAATGCTTCAAAGACATGAAAGTTATTGCAATAAACGCGTAAGATTACTGAAAAGGCTAAACTGGGCAAAAATCTAAATTTGACAATGTTAACATGGCCTCAGACATAACTTTCATTCACACAGATTTCACATAGTGTACAAAAAGCTTTACAATGAGAACAAATGAGGACTGTGGATGTTAAAATTCATACTACAGTATGGTCAACACTTTATGGTGTTGACATTCCCTTAGAATTGAATACATTCAAAGAGCTACATGCGCTTGATGGAGAGAATGGAAAGAGGGAGTAGATGTATCAAGCTCCTCTATTTTGTCAGTTGGAGCAAGGTTAGAGAGAAGACTACTTTGGAATGATAAGACGGGTGGGATTCAGTTGTATTGCCGTCTAAGCCAAAACATCCATTTATGTACTACGTTAGCATTAGCATGTTACTACTGTCTCCTGAATCTCAAGCTGGTCAGGTGCCATTTAGTTTTTTTTTTTTTTAAATCTCGCAGAAAGGCTGGTGAATGTCAGGACAGAAGTACAACAGATAATGGTAGCTAAAGTTATGTGATGCCCAATTTTTAGAAATGTTGACTCTCAGAGGACTTGTGAGAATTTATCTTTACAAATTAGTTGCATTGTTCAAAAAATCTTGATCAGTGATATTGCAGCTTGCATAGTATACGTGTCTTTGAGACCCATTTGGAAACTCCAAGTGGTTCCTAACTTTCAGTGCCCAGAGGATTGTTATTTGTTGACTTTACTTGAATTTGTGATGCAGATGTGACTGCATCGGTCTCTGACATCTTGGCATTCACTTAGTGCACTCATCAGCTATTTAGTGCCAGCTTCCCTGAGAAACAGCTGTCATACTTATTCCACAAAGACAAAGAATGTTATCTTGATGTTTGTATTGCACTACTTTACCTCTCACCTTGCAATCTGTACTCCACGAGGTGCATTTTAGTCCACTTTTTCCCTCTGCTCACTGAAGTAAAGCTGAATTGGAATGTATTTTAATAGTCTTGAATTTAGAGCACTTAAAGCTTGGCTGTGTGTTCCCATAGCAAAAGTCCAAAACATTTTCATTCTGCAAAATGTCCATTTGGGAAATATCAAACGTTCAAAAATCTCTTTATCTGCTGTCACAAGAATTTGGTATACCACTTTGAACCTAATTTCCCAATGAGGGACATTTTCTTTATGTGGAAATAAATTCAACCGAAGCCACTTATCAGCTGCTGCGTTTTGGTTGAGAAGACTAAGGAATCTAGATATTTTAAAAACTAAAATTGGCTAAGATTTTGTTGGATTAATTTTGTGACTTGAAAAACTTGACCGTGTCGCTTACCTGTGACTTCTACATTTTACTTTTTTTTTTTCTCTAGGTCAAAGTTCTTTTGGGAAGTGTATTTCTTTGAATGTGTCAGTTTTGCATTGTGAGGGAAACAAATACAAGTAACATTTCATATTTAGTTAATAGGTTACAGGGGGTGGTGGTAAATACAACTTAAAACCTAGTAAAGAATCCGAACTCCAGGAAATCGTTTAATAAGCCAGTGCACGGCTTTCAGGTAAATCAGAGAATCGCCTTTAATTTAACACGTATAAGTTCTCTACTTTGCCTTATGTTCGACAGATGACTCGCAAGTCTTATTTGGTATAAAGAAATCAGGGCAGAGACAAAACCAATCTTATTTTATTAACTGTATCTGCTCTTTTAGCATGAAACAGGATGTGCATATGGCCGATTGCCGGAAGTCTGCAGTAATTTTCAAAAACATATTACCAATCTTTTTTGCTACAGAATTGCTACTCAGAAGCCAGATTCGAAAGTCAAGTGGAAATATGAGTTCTCTCATTTGAAAGAAAATAAGTATGCCTAGAAAAGACTTGATTCAGAAAAATGACCACATTGCTAGAGATTATTTTAAAAGGGTCAAGAATGTGGAGAGGTGTGGCAGATTTGGTGAGGGATGAACCCTATTGCGTGTTTTCAAGAAGGCTTAGAGCGGTCTCTGTAGACTTTATTTATCTTACGTTATTTGACGAGTGACCATCCTTCCTCTTCTAAATGTAATCGGACTGCTGTAGATTTGACTGTTGTTTGAGGCCAGCCATTAGTGATATTGTGGGAATTGCTGTAAATCTTCCCTCACTGGACATTTTGCTAGTTAACTAGGAGAAAAAAAAAATGGAAACAATATTTGAATTTAAACTCTCAAAGTTCAGAATTATAATTTCACTTTTCAATTAAGCTCTATTGGCAGTTCGCAGTCGCACTAACAATTTGAAGGAAACCCCAGAATATTTTTTCAGTAATCTTCCCTGTGGATAAACTAATCGTGTTTTGTTAGATCCTGATCGAGGTATGCTACAAGGTTATATGTAACTAGATGGAGTCTCCTGTCGGCAGTGACAGGCAGGCTTCAGAACTGAGACTTCGACAGTAAGAATTACAGACAGTATCAGAATATTAGCTACAATTAAACACACCCAAACAGTGCAGAGTAGTATGTTCACATTTCATTTGAACCAAAATGGGAGTAGCAAAATTAAAATGTAAACCCGGCTGTTTTTTTTTTTTGACATTCCCTGGGAAAGTGCTACAGATATAGCAGAAACAGTTTTACCAACTGCTCTTCTTAGGCATGAAGATAACTTGCTTTATTTTTTCTTTTAAAGAATTTTCTTTGACTATGTCAAAGTTTGCTATTGAGTTATGAATTTGAAATGTGGCTAGGGTTCCCAGGTTTTCTGGGCAACTGTACGGTCGTAGCTGAAGATCTCTGTAGTACCAGCCAGTGCTACCTGGGAGTTAGTCGGAGCTGAGCTCAACTTATAATTTTAAAATGTGCTCAACTGTACATGGGCAGTAGTTCTGTACTGTGACCTAGAGCTCAGGGAATTCCTTATTCAAGTCTCACGTGCCAGTATTGATATATTTTCCACGACTCAAAAATCCCTGACACCATACTTTGCTAACGACTCAATTCACGGTTTTTAACAGTATTATTTTACATGGTCTGCTTCTAGTACCAGCTGCTAGTTTCAGTTGATTTGGAAATAACTCCACATCTATAACCAAAATTCTGAAATGGAGAAAAACTGAACTTGTATAACACGACTTCTCTGAAAAATCAAGTGTTACACTTGAATTTGACAGCATAGCGACTGAAATTATTTTTTAAGCAATCACAAGATGTGTGCTAAGATACTCAGTTTTCTTTTCAAAGTCACTTAAGACTATGTAATCTGTGCCCCCCCCCCCCCCCCCCCCCCATTCGATACCACTGAACAGAACTATAACAGATTTTGAACATTTCAGGAGTAACGTTTGAGTTCACTTTTCATTGAACGCTTATACCATGGGTTAATTTCTATCCATCAAGCACATGGATTTTAAATGGGCTTTTCTGTTCATAATAGGTACATAAAGAATGAAAGAAGGTTGATAGATATACCCTCGGTTGAAGAGGATGATTATATCAGTTTTGCAAAATCACACCACTCTAAAGCCGATCACTTCTAATACCATTCGGAAGTTATTTTGAGGACCAAAGCTGAGTGTAACTTAAAAACAAATCACATTATTCAAACGTATGCTTAGCAAACAAGTAACAGAGTAGCTATGTCATCCATGTAAACTTTGCAGGGTATCCAATCAGTTCTGTTATTCTTGACAATACTCTGACACGCTGAGTGTTTCATGTTTTAAGATATTTGAATCGTGGGAATTTAAGCTTTGTTCTACAACAGCAGGAATTGTACAAAATGTGAATGAATGGACTGACTAAAAAATGCCATTATTTGTATAGTTGACATTTACACTTTAAAAAAATTATGGACTCCACATGATTTTGTAGAATAATATACCATGATGATTTGCCTCCTGTAAAAGAAACAGAAAACCGAGTTGTTTTTGCTTGTGAATATCAATTACTTAGGTTTTTAAATTTTAAGATATTGCCTACAATCTTTAGAATGCAGAATTCCCTCTCTGAGCCTTTATGCCTGAGGTAGAGCAATAAAAGATTTAAAAAGTTATTAGTATTTCAGATTTACTTGACTTTCTAATGAGGATTATTGCCAAGAATCGAAGAGTGCACTTTTTGGAGGGAAATGCTATTTAAAATGTGTATAAATAAGCAGTACTAGTGTATATATTTAGAAAGCAAAACTTTTTAAACAGCAAGTGCTTTAAATGTTAGGTAAAAATCAATTAGCATAGAAGTTATACCATCGCTACAGAACTGGTTGTTATCCAGAACATTTTGATTTATTTTATTTGTGATTGCTGTATTAATTAATTTGGGTTTTTTAAATCTGTAATGTAACAATAGTGTATTATAAACAGTATATAGTGTACTATATTACACTTCAATGTACAGTATTTGAAGTTTTTCGATTGCTCTATTAAAATTATAAGTTAAATATGCTTCTTTGTTTCTTAGCTTCCTCCAATTATTTTACACCCCGCAGATTTTATTACTCACCCTTCATGTCTTGCTTTCCTTAGAAATCTGTATTTATGCACTAGCCTTTGAATGCCCTAAAATCTCAGAGTTTGTTTGAAGTCTTTAGTGGGCTAGTAATATGAGGCACTTCCCAGCAGTGCGTATTTTGGTATTGGTTGGACAAATCGAGAAACAAGGGAAAAAAATACTCGAAAACCTTGCCCATGGAGCATTTAGTACTTATTGGTCTCCAAGTACCATTCTAAATGGATATTTTGTTAAAACAAGCGAGTAGATACTCCGTTGAGAAGCTTGTTTTTTTGCCTTTTTAAAATGTGGATAAAAAGGGAAAAGGGAAAGAAAGGAGACCAGAAGAGGAAAAAGTTAATATTGTATAAAGGTGAACTTTGAGGGTTTCCAGCTAAATCAGTTGATGGGGTAAGATATTTTGACTTTTTAAATTTATCAAATATAAATTCAGTGAAATATATTTTGGGTAAGTGGAGCCTTCTGAAATATTGTAGATCTGTTTGCATTCTGAGAAGCAGCATGGCCTAGTGGAGAAATCACAGGCCTGGGAGTCAGAGGATCTGGGTTCTAATCACAGTTCTGCCCCTTGCCTGCTGTGTGACCTTGGGTAAGTCAATCTGACTGTGCCTCAGTTTCCTCATCTGTAAAAAGGGGATTCAGTACCCATCATGTCTCCAGGTTAGACTCTGAGCCCCATATGTCTGACTTGAGTAACTTGTATCTACTCCAGCACTTAACAACAGTGCTTGACATGTAATAAACACTTAACAAATACCATCATAATAAGGATAGATTAGTAATCATGTTAAGGTAATGGGAAACTACATAGTAAATTGATTTTTAATAAGTTTAAAGTCATCTGTGGAATATATCTTGCAGTAAAGCTGATACTTAATACCTTTAACATAATAATCTTACAGCAGGAATTCTTGACCCACTGACTAGGTATTTTAAGCCTTAACTGAGTATACAGTATTGACTTTGAGAACTAGTACTCGTCAGAAGTTTATGATTGTTTCCAGTTCAATGACAGTAGAAAGAATAAAATTATATGGGTCCAATTATTTGCAGAACTAGAATACTGAGTGACTATAATTCTTATGGGATGCATAAAGTCAAGGATTGGGCATATTCTCTGGGATTAAAGGTGCGTGTGGGGGGTCTATGTGTTAAAGCTTTGAAGCATACCAAAAACACTAATCTGTGGGCATCTCGTAACCCACATTAATGAGACTCTAAATCTGTGGGGATAAAATGCAATTTGAATTACTAAATATACCTGTGGGGGTTATAAACTCACTTGAAAATTGACTAGCCTCTATTTGAGAATTCAGGGGGTGCTGCAAGGTAACATTTTTCTCTCAGTAACCTAATTATGAAAACTCTTGGAAAGCTTGTTTCCTTTTTTTTTTTTTTTAGCTCTTATGTGTATCAACTTCTCAGGAAAAAACTTCTGCAATTTGAGGTTCATAGCAAATTATGAGTCCCACTGAGATACTTTTTCATGCGATTCCAAGTTTATTTCTGTTTAACCTGATTTATTGAGCACTTACTATATGCAAAACACTGTACTTGGGAGAGTACAGTGCACAGTTAGCCACCACATTCCCTGCCCACAATGAGTTTAGGGTCAAGTTGGGGCGGAGGGGGCGGGAGGTGTCTCTATGCTCTTTAGAGAAGCTTCATCTAAGGAAGAGCTCCTCATGGGGGTAATTGGTCTCTTGCTTCTGCTTAACTCTTCCAGATACTTCGAGTGTGGAGCGCTCGGTAAATACCATAATTACTGCTTTCATTCAAACCCTAAGGAAGGAAAGTACCAGAGCTCTGAACAGCTCTCACTGACCGCGCTGCTCCTAACAGGAGGAGGGAGGGGGAGTTCGAGACAACTCACCCAGTACGGGACCATTGGCCAGGGGAAAAGGGTGTGGTTTGAAGAGCAGAATTTATTTTGCTCATATGGAAGTTACGGCTCCCCTCCCACCTAATTTCCATCCCAGGACCCTGGAGCTTCTAGTTCCCAACCCTTTCCCCCCTATCATCGCCCTATTCACAGCAACTGTCCAGAGTCCTGTTTGCTAGGCCCAGGACAATTGCCTCCACTGGCTCTATCCTAGAAATGGCTCGGCTGCCCGGCGTAGAGAAACTGGACCACCACCTATGAGGCCCAAGAATGTGTACCTATAATGATAACAATTTTATCTTTTGAATTTGGAGCCGTGCAAATGGTAATTGATCTTTTTTTAATGACGGTTTATCATCACTACTATCAGTAGTAGAATGGAAGATGCAGCTCTTGGGTAGTACGAGGTGTTGCAAAGGTTGTGGATTGTGACAACTAAGAAAATTAAGAATTTAATACGAGAAACTTTCTGATGACGATCATACTGCTTTCCAAATGTATCTTTAAAAGGTCATTACTGCACAGGTCATATTTTCCTCATAAACTAAGTTGAAATAAAAAAGGCCTGTGTCCTCAAAATGTCTTAAGAAAACTGTCATTTTGGGTGACTTAGCTGGAATCGGATGCAAGTCCCTCCTGATTTTCATTGCATCTGTGGTTGTCTGATTTGCAAAGATGGCATGCAAATTTTGTGAAAAAAAAAAAAGTCTCTAGGGCAAAAATTCAGTTAGACATTGGGTTAGACCCTGAAACAGTATTTAATTCTTATTCGTGGTCCAATGCTTTATCCAATAGAGCATATTGCTTTGAAAGTTAAAGGTGCCAATCTTTATTTTTTTAACAAGAATATTTTTTAACTGTTCATCCCACTCTATACTCCCCTCACTCCTGCTGTTCCTCAGTCTGAAACTCCCCACTCCATCTCCTTCCAAATTCTCCAGGCCACAGCTCTCTCCAGTGTCAAAGTCTTCCTAAAATTTCACCTCCAACAGGCCTTCCCTGATTAATTCCCAATGCCTCGACTTCTATCAGCTCTAGCACTATGTATTTATGCCCACATTCCCTCTCCCTTCGGTATCACTTCTGCACTTGGATCTCACCTCAGCCCCACAGCCCTTAATGTACTGATCTGCAATTAAATGTCTGTCTCCCCCTCTAGAATGTAAGCTCCTTATGGGCAAAGAATGTATCTCATGGCTAAATAAATCAGAGTGGTATTTTTTGGAGTACCTGCTGTGTGCTCAGCACTTGGGAGGGCACAATTTAATTAATAGATATACCACCTGTTCATACAGTGCTTCCACTGAACTTTTTTCCAAGCTCGTGTTACAGTGCATTGCCCTCAGTGGGCACATATATTGTTACTACTCCTACTGGATGTCTCGCTGGCACCCCAAATTCAACATGTCTAAAACTGGATTTTTCCTTTCTTCCTAAACACACTCCTAATTATCCCATCCTTGTTAACAACAACTATCCTCCCGGTTTGAGAAGCCCGTAACCTTGGGTGTCAAGTGTGATTCCTCAGAGCCTTTCAGCTTTCACAAAGTACGGCTAAATCTTGCTGATTGTTCAAAATATTTTCTGGAGATCTGTCCCTTTCTCTTGACTCAAGCAGGTACCGCTCTTGATTCAAGCTCGTTTTCTCTTCCCCCTGCTTTTAGGAAATCTCTACGTGGCTTCCCTAGCTTCAAAACTCTCCGGCAGCTTTCACCATTTTATACATCAACACTTCATTTGCTTCTGGCCAGTTAACTGTCTTCCTTCTGCCCAGACTCCTGTAATTATCATGCTCTAAACTCTTGCCTCTGCCCTCTCTTCTCATGCCCTTTCCCCTGCCCAGAACTCCCTCCCCCCTTCAGATGTATCAGGCCACAGTTCTTACCATCTTCTCGAAGAAGTCTTCCCTGGATTCATTATCATCCCTCCAAATCGTGGCAATCCAACAGCCATCCTTGGTAGTGATCCTTAGTGCTTCTATATTATACCTAACCTCAGCTCTTATGTTTATCTGTGTGTAAGGCCACTCCACTGTCCTGCTGTAATTGTGCTTTTAGACTGTGAGCCCACTGTTGGGTAGGGACTGTCTCTGTATGTTGCCAATTTGTACTTCCCAAGTGCTTAGTACAGTGCTCTGCACATAGTAAGCGCTCAATAAATACGATTGATGATGATGCTACTCTCTGCCCTATCTCTGAGCTTCCGTTTCCCCCTATTTGCAGATCTGCCAGACTCCCCCGTGAGATGGTAAACCCCTTGCTGTCGGAGTCTATACCGCTTCTCTCCCAAGCACCTTGTTCGGTCAGTGGTATTTACTGAGTGCTTAGTGTGTGTACTGTATTAAGTGCTTGGGAGAGTCCTAATCCCATCTCCACCACTTTTCTGCTGTTTGGCCTTGGGGAAGCCTCTTCACTTTTCTGGGCCTCAGTGACAGTTCTTACCATCTTCTCGAAGAAGTCTTCCCTGGATTCATTATCATCCCTCCAAATCGTGGCAATCCAACGGCCATCCTTGGTAGTGATCCTTAGTGCTTCTATATTATACCTAACCTCAGCTCTTATGTTTATCTGTGTGTAAGGCCACTCCACTGTCCTGCTGTAATTGTGCTTTTAGACTGTGAGCCCACTGTTGGGTAGGGACTGTCTCTGTATGTTGCCAATTTGTACTTCCCAAGCGCTTAGTACAGTGCTCTGCACATAGTAAGCGCTCAATAAATACGATTGATGATGATGATGCTACTCTCTGCCCTGTCTCTGAGCTTCCGTTTCCCCCTATTTGCAGATCTGCCAGACTCCCCCGTGAGATGGTAAACCCCTTGCTGTCGGAGTCTATACCGCTTCTCTCCCAAGCACCTTGTTCGGTCAGTGGTATTTACTGAGTGCTTAGTGTGTGTACTGTATTAAGTGCTTGGGAGAGTCCTAATCCCATCTCCACCACTTTTCTGCTGTTTGGCCTTGGGGAAGCCTCTTCACTTTTCTGGGCCTCAGTGACAGTTCTTACCATCTTCTCGAAGAAGTCTTCCCTGGATTCATTATCATCCCTCCAAATCGTGGCAATCCAACAGCCATCCTTGGTAGTGATCCTTAGTGCTTCTATATTATACCTAACCTCAGCTCTTATGTTTATCTGTGTGTAAGGCCACTCCACTGTCCTGCTGTAATTGTGCTTTTAGACTGTGAGCCCACTGTTGGGTAGGGACTGTCTCTGTATGTTGCCAATTTGTACTTCCCAAGCGCTTAGTACAGTGCTCTGCACATAGTAAGCGCTCAATAAATACGATTGATGATGATGCTACTCTCTGCCCTATCTCTGAGCTTCCGTTTCCCCCTATTTGCAGATCTGCCAGACTCCCCCGTGAGATGGTAAACCCCTTGCTGTCGGAGTCTATACCGCTTCTCTCCCAAGCACCTTGTTCGGTCAGTGGTATTTACTGAGTGCTTAGTGTGTGTACTGTATTAAGTGCTTGGGAGAGTCCTAATCCCATCTCCACCACTTTTCTGCTGTTTGGCCTTGGGGAAGCCTCTTCACTTTTCTGGGCCTCAGTGACAGTTCTTACCATCTTCTCGAAGAAGTCTTCCCTGGATTCATTATCATCCCTCCAAATCGTGGCAATCCAACGGCCATCCTTGGTAGTGATCCTTAGTGCTTCTATATTATACCTAACCTCAGCTCTTATGTTTATCTGTGTGTAAGGCCACTCCACTGTCCTGCTGTAATTGTGCTTTTAGACTGTGAGCCCACTGTTGGGTAGGGACTGTCTCTGTATGTTGCCAATTTGTACTTCCCAAGCTCTTAGTACAGTGCTCTGCACATAGTAAGCGCTCAATAAATACGATTGATGATGATGATGATGATGATGACCTCATCCGTCAAGGGGGGATGAAGACTGTGTGCCCCACATGGACAGGGACCGTGTCCAACCCGATTTGCCTGTGTCTACCCCGGCGCTTAGTACAGTGCCTGGCACATAGTAAGCGTTAAACAAATACCATTTTCATTATTATTCTCTGTGCCTCAGTTACCTCACCTGTAAAATGGGGGTGAAGACTGAGCACGGTCTGCCCAGGGGCTGTGTCCAACCCGATTTGCTTCTAACTACCCCAGCGCTTAGTGCAGTGCCTGGCACATGGTAAGCGCTTAACAAATACCTTATTAGACTACAACAGAGGTGGTAGACACTATCCGTGCCCACAAGGATCTTAGGGACAGTACGCTGCCCTCCGCGGGCGCTAAGCAAATCCTATTAGGAAGGATGCTGCCGTGCAAGCGACTATCACAGGAATCGACTCCGCTCTTCGGAATGGGAAGCAGCGTGGCTCGGTGGAAAGAGCCCGGGCTTGGGAGTCAGAGGTCGTGGGTTCTAATCCCGCCACACATCTGCTGTGTGACCTTGAGCGAGTCACTTCACTTCTTACCTCCTTCCCTTCCCCACAGCACATGTATATATGTTTGTACATATTTATTACTCTATTTATTAATTTTACTTGTACATACCTATTCTATTTATTTTATTTTGTTAGTATGTTTGGTTTTGTTCTCTGTCTCCCCCTTCTAGACTGTGAGCCCACTGTTGGGTAGGGACTGTCTCTATATGTTGCCAATTTGTACTTCCCAAGCGCTTGGTACAGTGCTCTGCACACAGTAAGTGCTCAATAAATACGATTGATTGACTGATTCTCTGGGCCTCAGTGACCTCATCTGTAAAATGGGGGTGAAGACTGTGAGCCCCCCGCGGGACAGCCTGATCACCTTGTATCCCCCCAGCGCTTGGAACATAGTAAGCGCTTAACAAATGCCATCGTTACTATTTTCCTTCATTCAATCGTATTTATTGAGCGCCTACTGTGTGCAGAGCACTGCACTAGGCGCTTGGGAAGTAAAAGTTGGCAACATAATTATTATTATTCTTCGGGTTTTCGGTCCCAAAGGGTGGGACTGGGCCGGCCCCACTGCCTGGCTGTCCCCATCGCCGTCCCCCAGCCCGCCCTCCGGTCCTGGCATCCCGCCCCGGGGATGCCCGTGTCAATCAATCAATCAATCAATCAATCGTAAGCAGCGTGGCTCAGTGTAAAGAGCCTGGGCTTTGGAGTCACAGGTCAGGGGTTCAAATCCTGGCTCCACCACATGTCAGCTGTGTGACTTTGGGCAAGCCACTTCACTTCTCTGGGCCTTCGTTCCCTCATCTGGAAACTGGGGATTAAGACTGTGAGCCCCTCGTGGGACAACCTGATCACCTTGTAACCCCCCCCAGCGCTTAGAACAGTGCTTTGCACATAGTAAGCGCTTAATAAATGCCATTATTATTATTATTAGTATTTATTGAGCACTGTGTGCAGAGCACTGTACTAAGCACTTGGGAAGTACAAGTTGGCAACATCTAGAGACGGTCCCTATCCAACAGTGGGCTCACAGTCTAAAAGGGGGAGACAGAGAACAAAACCAAACCTACTAACAAAATAAAATAAATAGAATAGATATGTACAAGATATAAATAGAGTGATAAATATGTACAATCAATATGTCCTCTTGGCCCGGAGCCTTTCCTCCGTCCGAAAACTCAGCGGCCGCTGGAAGCCCTGTCCGAGAAGCGGCGGCCGCCGAGGGGCAGCGCGGCTCAGTGGCAAGAGCCCGGGCTTTGGAGTCGGCGGTCGTGGGTTCGAATCCCGCCCCCGCCGCCTGTCAGCTGGGTGGCTTTGGGCGAGTCACTTCACTTCTCTGGGCCTCAGTTCCCTCATCGGGAAAATGGGGATTGACTGTGAGCCCCCCGTGGGACGGCCTGATCAATCAATCAGTCGTATTTATTGAGCGCTTACTGTGTGCAGAGCACTGGACTGAGCGCTTGGGAAGTCCAAGTTGGCAACATAGAGAGACAGTCTCTAACCAAGTGGGCTCGCAGTCTAAAAGGGGGAGACAGAGAACAAAACCAAACATACTAACAAGATAAAATAAATAGAATAGATGGGTACAAGATAAATAGAGTGATAAATACGTACAATCAATATGTCCTCTTGGCCCGGAGCCTTTCCTCCGTCCGAAAACTCAGCGGCCGCTGGAAGCCCTTGCCGAGGGGCTGCGTGGCTCAGTGGCGAGAGCCCGGGTTTTGGAGGAGTCGGCGGTCGTGGGTTCGAATCCCGCCCCCGCCGCCTGTCAGCTGCGGGACTGTGGGCGGGTCGCTTCACATCTCTGGGCCAGTCACTCCTCCGGGCCTCAGTTCCCTCGTCGGGAAAATGGGGATGGAGCCCGTGAGCCCCCGCGTGGGACGAACTGACCGCCTTGTAGCCTCCCTGGCGCCTAGGAGGGCGCTTTGCGCGGAGTCAGCGCTTGATAAACGGCATCAGTAGCGTGAGGCCCGGGGGGGGGGGGGGCGGACGGGGCGGGGCCCGGCTGAGGGGGCAATGGCGGCGGGGGGGGCGGGGGGGGGGGCCGGGAGGGGAGGGGGGACGGGGAGCGCGCGCGGCCCGCCTCGCGCCCCCGCGCCCCGCCCCCTGGGAGCGCGCCCCCGCCCCCCGCCCCCCCGGGCGTGCGCCCCCGCGCCCCGCCCCCTGGGGGCTCCCCCCCGCGCCCCGCCCCCTGGGAGCGCGCCCCCGCCCCCCGCGCGTGCGCCCCCGCGCCCCGCCCCCTGGCGCGCGCCCCCGCCCCCTGGGCGCGCGCCCCCCCCGCGCCCCGCCCCCTGGGGGCTCCCCCCCCCGCGCCCCCGCCCCCCGCCCCCTGGGCGTGCGCCCCCGCGCCCCGCCCCCTGGCGCGCGCCCCCGCCCCCCGCCGCGCGCCCCGCGCCCCCCTTGCCCTGGGGCTCCCCCCCCGCGCCCCGCCCCCTGGGGGCTCCCCCCCGCCCCCCGCCCCCTGGGAGCGCGCCCCCCGCCCCCCGCCCCCTGGGAGCTCCCCCCCGCGCCCCGCCCCCTGGGAGCGCGCCCCCCGCCCCCTGGGCGTGCGCCCCCGCTCCCCGCCCCCTGGGCGCGCTTGCCTCCTCTCCTCCGCCACCTGGGCGCGCGCCCCCCCCCGCGCCCCGCCCCCGGCCCCCCTGGCGCGCCCCGCCCCCCGCCCCCTGGGCGCGCGCGCACCTCCTCCCCCCGCCCCCTGGGCGCGCGCGCCGCCTCCCCCCGCCCCCTGGGCGCGCGCGCCTCCTCTCCCCGCCCCCTGGGCGCGCGCGCGCGCCTCCTCCCCCCGCCCCCTGGGCGCTTGCCCCCGCGCCTCCTCCCCCCCGCCCCCTGGGCGCGCGCGCGCCTCCTCCCCCCGCCCCCGGGGCGCGCGCGCGCGCCTCCTCCGCCCCCCGCCTTCCCTCGACCCGCCCGCCCGCCCTTGCCCCGCCCTCGCCCCGCCCCCTGGCGGTGGTCCCCGGCAGCCAATGGCGCTCGTGGCCGCGTGCGCAGATTCAAACGGCGGCCGCGGGCGGAGGCTGGGCGCCACTTGCGGCGGCGGCGGCGGCGGCGCGGACAAAACCCGGCCCGGCCCGGCCCGGCCCGGCACCCGCCGACCCGCCGACCCGCCGCCCCCGACCGGCAGCAGCGGGGCCGGGCCCGGGCCGCGGTCCTGCCCTCCCCTCCCCACCGGGGATAGGAGCAGAAGCGGGGCCACGTCCGCCCGCCCGTCCGTCCCGGGAGCCGCCTTTCCCCCCCCCCCCCTCCCCCGCGAGAATCCCGCCCGCCGAGCGGGGGTCCCCGGGCGGGGGTCGGGCCATCCCCGCCGGAGCCCGCGGAGGGGGGGGGGCCGCCCCGCGCCTATGTAGTACCGGCTGAAGGATGGCGAAGAGGTCGCGCAGGTGGGTGACAGCCCGTCCTCCCCTTCCTCCCGGTCCAGCCGCCGACCCCCTTTGGGTGTGTGTGTGTGTGTGTGTGTGTGTGTGTGGGTGGGTGGGTGGGTGTGTGTGCCCACTGTTGGGTAGGGACCGTCTCTGTATGTCGCCAATCTGTACTTCCCTAAGCGCTTAGCACAGTGCTCTGCACACGGTAAGCGCTCAATCAATACGATTGATGATGGGGACCGTCCGCCCTCCCTCCCTTTCCTCCCGGTCCAGCCGCCGACCCCCTTTGGGGGAGTGTGTGTGTATGTGTGTGTGTGTGCCCACTGTTGGGTAGGGACTGTCTCTGTATGTCGCCAATTTGTACTTCCCTAAGCGCTTAGCACAGTGCTCTGCACACAGTAAGCGCTCAATCAATACGATTGATGAGGGTGATGGGTCCGGGGGAGTGGTGGTTGTCACGGGCGCGCGCGGCGAGTTGGACTTGCCAAACCGTCCGGCCCGGACCCCCCCCCCCCCCCAATCATCATCACCATCATCAATCGTATTTATTGAGCGCTTACTGTGCGCGGAGCACTGGACTAAGCGCTTGGGAAGTACAAGTTGGCAACAACTAGAGATCAATCAATCACTCGTATTTATTGAGCGCTTACTATGCGCGGAGCACTGGACTAAGCGCTTGGGAAGTACAAGTTGGCAACATCTAGAGATCAATCAATCAGTCAGTCGTATTTATTGACCGCTTACTATGTGCGGAGCACTGGACTAAGCGCTTGGGAAGTACAAGTTGGCAACGTATAGAGATCAATCAATCAATCAATCGTATTAATTGAGCGCTTACTATGTGCGGAGCACTGGACTAAGCGCTTGGTGAAGGACAAGTTGGCAACGTATAGAGATCAATCAATCAATCAATCGTATTAATTGAGCGCTTACTATGTGCGGAGCACTGGACTAAGCGCTTGGGAAGGACAAGTTGGCAACGTCTAGAGATCAATCAATCAATCAATCAATCGTATTTATTGAGCGCTTACTGTGTGCGGAGCACTGGACTAAGCGCTTGGGAAGTACAAGTTGGCAACATCTAGAGATCAATCAATCAATCGTATTTATTGAGCGCTTACTATGTGCGGAGCACTGGACTAAGCGCTTGGGAAGTACAAGTGGGCAACATCTAGAGATCAATCAATCAATCGTATTTATTGAGCGCTTACTATGTGCGGAGCACTGGACTAAGCGCTTGGGAAGTACAAGTTGGCAACATCAAGAGATCAATCAATCATCAATCAATCGTATTTATTGAGCAATTACTATGTGCGGAGCAGTGTACTAAGCGCTTGGGAAGTACAAATTGGCAACATATAGAGACAGGCCCTACCCAACAGTGGGCTCACAGTCTAAAAGAGTGGGCTCTCCCTCTCTCTCCCTCCCCTTCCCTCCTGTCCCTCTCCCTCCCTTTCCCTCCTCTCCCTCCGCGGAGGGTGAAGCCTCAGCCCTGCCGCCGTCGGGGTCGGAGAGAGAGGGGACCCCCCACCCCCTCCTCCACCGGGAAGCCCTACTGAGAGCCCACCTCCTCCAATCAGTCAATCAATCAATCGTATTTATTGAGCGCTTACTGTGTGCAGAGCACTGGGCTAAGCGCGTGGGAAGTACAAGTCGGCAACATAGAGAGACAGTCCCTACCCAACATCATCATCATCATCAATCGTATTTATTGAGCGCTTACTGTGTGCAGAGCACTGGACTAAGCGCGTGGGAAGTCCTAGTCGGCAACATATAGAGACGGTCCCTACCCAACAGTGGGCTCACAGTCTAAAAGGGGGAGATGGAGAACAGAACCAGACATACTAATAAAATAAATAGAATAGATATGTACAAGTAAAATAAATAGAGTAATAAATATGTACAGACATAGATACAGGTGAAAAACTTGAATTTCTCATAGCCACCACCCCAAGGTGGGATTTGAACTCCCAACCTCTGGCACTGTAGCATGCCATCTTGCTTCCTGCACCACCGAGGGCTCCTCATCCCTTTCCCTCTCCCCCATCTTACCTCCTTCCCTTCCCCACAGCACCTGTATATATGTATATATGTTTGTACAGATTTATTACTCTATTTATTTTACTTGTACCTATCTATTCTATTTATTTTATTTTGTTAGGATGTTTGGTTTTGTTCACTGTCTCCCCCTTTTGGACTGTGAGCCCACTGTTGGGTAGGGACCGTCTCTATATGTTGCCGACTTGTACTTCCCAAGCGCTTAGTCCAGTGCTCTGCACACAGTAAGCGCTCAATAAATACGATTGATTGATTGATAGACTGTGAGCCCACTGTTGGGTAGGGACTGTCTCTCTATGTTGCTGACTTGTACTTCCCAAGCGCTTAGTACAGTGCTCTGCACACAGTAAGCGCTCAATAAATATGATTGATTGATAGACTGTGAGCCCACTGTTGGGTAGGGACTGTCTCTATATGTTGCCAACTTGTACTTCCCAAGCGCTTAGTACAGTGCTCTGCACACGGTAAGCGCTCAATAAATGCGATTGAATGAATGAATCCTCCCCCCCACCCCGCCCTACCTCCTTCCCCTCCCCACCGCACCTGTATAGATGTTTGTACAGATTTATTACTCTGTTTTACTTGTACATGTTTACTATTCGATTTATTTTATTTTGTTAATCAATCGTATTTATTGAGCGCCTACTGTGTGCAAAGCACTGTACTAAGCGCTTGGGAAGTACAAGTTGGCAACATATAGAGACAGTCCCTACCCAACAGTGGGTTAATATGTTTTGTTGTCCGTCTCCCCCTTCTAGACTGTGAGCCCGCTGTTGGGTAGGGGCCGTCTCTAGGTGTTGCCAACTTGAACTTCCCAAGCGCCTAGTACAGTGCTCTGCACACAGTAAGCGCTCAGTAAATACGATTGAATGAATGAATGAATGAATGAATGGGCTTCCCCGCCGGACACCGGGGGGTCCTCAAGTCCTTCCCCGGGGGGTGGGGGGGGTGGCTCTCTGGGTCACCGCCTCCGGCGGCCGCATCCTCAGTGCGGCCCTATGGAACAGGCCACATCACCAATCAATCAATCAATCAATCAATCGTATTTATTGAGCGCTTACTGTGTGCAGAGCACTGGACTAAGCGCTTGGGAAGTACAAGTTGGCAACATATAGAGACAGTCCCTACCCATCAGTGGGCTCACAGTCTAAAAGGGGGAGACAGAGAACAAAACCAAACATAACAAAATAAAATAAATAGAATAGATATGAACAAGTAAAACAAATAAATAGAGTAATAAATATGTACAAACATATATACATATATACAGGTGCTGTGGGGAAGAGAAGGAGGTAAGATGGGGGGATGGAGAGGGAGACGAGGGGGAGAGGAAGGAAGGGGCTCAGTCTGGGAAGGCCTCCTGGAGGAGGTGACCTCTCAGTATCATCACCACCTTTTGGGACAGTTTTCTCTAGGAGAAAATACTCAGCGCATCGACCCCCTCCTCCCACCCCATTTTCCCAGCAAACGTGGGGAGGGGGAGTATCCCCTTTTTCGGGATGCGCCCGCCTTTCTAGAAACCCGGCAAACCCGCAGGGCGGCCGGTGGGAGAGAGATGGAAGGCGATTTCTGAAAGCGGTCCAACATGTTTCTTGGTTTTGCACGTTACTCACTCGGTCACATGGCGAAGCGAGAGTTTTAGTTGCTCCAACTCTGAACATGAGATTGCGATGGGTGACCTGGCAAACCCTCAGGATGTTCAGGGGGAGAAAGATGTAAGACGATTTCTGAAAGTGGTCCAACATCTAATAATAATAATAATAATGGCATTTGTTAAGCGCTTACTATGTGCAGAGCACTGTTCTAAGCGCTGGGGGGGGTTACAAGGTGATCAAGTTGTCCCACGTGGGGCTCACAGTCTTAATCCCCATTTTACAGATGAGGTAACTGAGGCTCAGAGAAGTTAAGTGACTTGCCCAAGGTCACACAGCAGACATGTGGTGGAGTCGGGATTCGAACCCATGACCTCTGACTCCAAAGCCCAGGCTCTTTCCACTGTGCCACGCTGCTCCTCCTTAAGATATAATGTATCTTATATATATAATAATGGCATTTATTAAGCGCTTACTATGAGCAAAGCACTGTTCTAAGCGCTGGGGAGGTTACAAGGTGATCAGGTTGTCCCACGAGGGGCTCACAGTCTTAATCCCCATTTTACAGATGAGGTAACTGAGGCCCAGAGAAGAAGTGGAGTGACTTGCCCAAGGTCACACAGCTGACAATTGGCAAAGCTGGGATTTGAACCCATGACCTCTGACTCCAAAGTCCATGCTCTTTCCACTGATATACTCGTATTTATTGAGTGCTTACTGTATATATGTGTGTGTGTTTTATGTATTTAATGACTCGGTGACATCGTCACATGGTGAAACGAGAGTTTTAGTAGCTCCAACTCTAATATAAAATTGCAGTGGGTGACCCGGCAAACCCTCAGGACTATCAGGGGGAGAAAGATGTAAGACGATTTCTCAAAGAGGTCGAACATCTCTTTTTTTTTTTTTGGCATATTAATGACTCGGTGACATCGTCGCAGGGTGAAACGAGAGTTTTGGTAGCTCCAATTCCAAGTATAAAATTGCAGTGGATGGGAAAGTTAGCATTTGGCTGTCTAGACGTGTTTGACAGTTAGCACTGAGAAGACAGAGTGTTGTAGCGAAGCGGCGACATTGTTTTTCCCTTCAACGAGTTTGATAGCTATTGCGTTGATGCATCCGAGGACGAGGGATTATTAGCCGTGTGCTGTCTGAAGACAAAAATTTATTGCCCCCCACCACATTTTCAGTGCCAGCCGCCTCTCCCAACTGACTTATTGGAAGACTGACCGAAAAAAAAAAACAACTGGAGCGGTCCTTTCACTTTTAGTATTGCTACTTAGCCTCACAGGAGTTAAAGAACACTAGACAAGTGGGCAAAAATTTTAGAATTAACCCTTCATTACTTAGGAACTTCAACCATGTCTACGTAAACCTTTGAGATGTAAGTACCGTACTATGCATTTGTAACAGTTTGATAAAGCACTACCTTAAAGTTGATTATGATCAAATGGGACATGGACGGTCATGATTTGCTTTCAAAAGGTTGAAAGGAAACAGGAAATATTTTCTTCTGGAGTAGCTTAATGTCTGCATTTAGTTCTTCAGAAGCGATCCGCAGCTTCACACTTGCCTAGGAAAGCTCTTCCTTTAGGCATGCGTAGTGGTGAAAATGAAACTAATGGGCAGTTTCCACCTTTCAAGCTTTACAAAACTGTAAAGCGGAGGGTTTTGGGGTTTTTTTTTTGTCCCGAAGCTCTGTTTGGACCACCAGTTACAAGTTACAGTGTTACTCAATAGCATTTATAATATACCTCTTTAATGTGGGTTACCAATGACCTACCTTAGGCCTTACTTACCCATTACGATATATATAGATAGAATGTGAAAGTGTGAACTAAGTTATTTGAGCTTATTGGTCTTATCCCAGTACTTTAAAATCATTACTTTAATCCCAGTTCCTAGGCTTTTGCTAATCACCGGGTTTTTTTTTTTTTTACTATCTGTATCTCTTCTGACCTGTCTTTGACAATAATAGTAGACTATGATTTAAATGTTTTGCAGATATCAGAAAATTAACCAAAATCACCAGTCTTAATTTCTCATTTGTAATCTAAAAATGAGTTCACCTACATTCTACAGTTGCAGATATGAAAAGGAAAGAGAAGAAGATTGGGTAATCAAGCCTGTAGATTTATCTTATTTTTCTACTTGGTTCTCATGCAGATCGTGTTGTGAGCTCTGGAATCTATTATTCACCGGTTGCACAGTAGATTTGAACTCTTTGTCACTACAGACATTCACATAGGGATTTTTTTATTTAGGCTATTAAGATCAAAATATAAGTACAAAATAAGTGGGACAAGAGGCCATAAAGCTTGGATAAGTAAAATTAATTAGGAGCTACAACTTCTCATAGTTTACAACTTAGGAGAATATTGTTGAAGGTGGTACATAATACTGTCCCCTAGGATACTCCTAGGGTGTTCTATGTTCTCATGGCCTCTCTTCTAAGGCTCCGCATGTCAGTTTTCCGCCATAAATGTCTTTACTGTGGTCTTAAACTTTACATGCATATGAGGCTATAATGGAGCTATTCTAGTGTGCAGCATTTTAAAGGGGAAGTGTATATAGCTTGTAAAGGAAATGTTAGGTTGTTACTAATACGCTTCACTGTTGACTTGTATGATGTCAGTCAAATTGTTTTATTTTCTCTCCATTTCTCCAGCTATAACATGCCATAGTTTTGTTAGCCATTGTATATGTGTGTGGCTTTAGTTGCTAGCAAACTATCATCACCATCATCATCATCAATCGTATTTATTGAGCGCTTACTATGTGCAGAGCACTGTACTAAGCGCTTGGGAAGTACAAATTGGCAACATATAGAGACAGTCCCTACCCAACAGTGGGCTCACAGTCTAAAAAGGGGAGACAGAGAACAAAACCAAACATACTAACAAAATAAAATAAATAGAATAGCTATGTACAAGTAAAATAGAGTAATAAATATGTACAAACATATTTACATATATACATATGTACATATATAATATATACATATTATACACACACACACACACACAAAGTGGGTTTCAGAGATCTAGAAGTTCTACTTATGCTATCTATCTATCTATATATATACACATATGTATCTTAGAGTAAAAATATATTTACTGTCTGGCAAATTTGCATTTTACTGATTAGCAATTTTGCATAGACTCATAAGCATGAATCCTGTAAAAACAAGTTCTAGGTGACTTAATACAGACAAATTAAGTAAAGACTCATTGTTATACCAAGCATGGGTGCTCGCACCACGGGGGCAATGGCCCCTGCAGCTTTGTGAGTTGGGCTCCCAGCCTGGCTCATCTCAAGTCTCTGACAAGACCTGGGAGTTTTCAGTCAGGCAGAAAACACCAAAAATAGCAGCTTTCTGGTCTCTGAGCTCTTTGAAACCTATCTCCTCCCAGTCCACATCCTACTTAAAAACTGTGGGGGTATGTTACATTAGTCTGGGTTTGCACCTAGGTAACAAGCAATGCAGGGAATGTTAGAGTGCACTCTTCCAAGCGCTTAGTAATAATAATAATAATGGCATTTATTAGGCGCTTACTATGTGCAAAGCACTGTTCTAAGTGCTGGGGAGGTTACAAAGTGATCAGGTTGTCCCACATGTGGCTCACAGTCTTAATCCCCATTTTACAGATGAGGTAACTGAGGCACAGAGAAGTTAAGTGACTTGCCCAAAGTCACACAGCTGACAATTGGTGGAGTCGGGATTTGAACCCATGACCTCTGACTCCAAAGCCCGTGCTCTTTCCACTGAGCCACGCTGCTTCTACGCAGCTTAGTACGGTGCTCTGCACACAATAAGCACTCAAATACGGTTGACTGAATGAACTTTTAATAGAGTAACTTAAGTTCCCATCAGTGTCAGTTGATTGTACAGTTATGGTTGTACATATTTATTATGGTTGTACATATTTATTACTCTATTTATTTATTTATTTATTTATTTTACTTGTACATTTCTATCCTACTTATTTTATTTTGTTGGTATGTTTGGTTCTGTTCTCTGTCTCCCCCTTTTAGACTGTGAGCCCACTGTTGGGTAGGGACTGTCTCTATGTGATGCCAATTTGTACTTCCCAAGCGCTTAGTACAGTGCTCTGCACATAGTAAGCGCTCAATAAATACGATTGATTGATTGATTGATTGATTGTCAGTAATCAACCGATTGTGGTACCCTTAGGTATGTTCCCAAGTGATATCCACACTCCCCTTCTCTCTCTAAAGAAAGCACAGCTCCTTTTGAGTTGGAAGGAGTTGATTCATTGATATCGGTTTTGAAGGAAACAGCTTTAGGATGGTGGCTTTTTTGTGATTTCGAAGATCTTTAGTCTTCTTTCCTTGACAAGATGTTTTCAAATTGAGAAATAGCCTCACACCGGTAAGGTCTCATTTAGAGATAGTTAGCGGGAGCTTCATTCAGGGGCATCCGTTATATGAAATAGTTAAAACTTCTCTAGAACTCTCGTAGGCAAATCTGTTACCTTCTTTACCATCTTGCTCTTGGAATAATTATTCATGCCTGCAGCCTCCATCAATAGCCACCGGAAGGCCTGTTTTCTCTTTGTCCTGTGAACTCGGTCACCAGCCCTCTGCAAAATCAAGACTGGAATTGCAAAATTGTGGCAGTATGCTTTTTTTAAAAAAGTTACGTTTTAACCTCGAGACACACTGTGCAGGTAGGGAGCTTCAAAAATCCTTAGGAAACTAGTTCCCTGATTTATCTTTTACTCCAAAGGAAAATGAGATGTTAAAACTTCTCTAGAACTCAGGTAGGCAAATCTGTTACCTTCTTTACCATCTTGCTCTTGGAATAATTATTCATGCCTGCAGCCTCCATCAATAGCCACCCGAAGGCCTGTTTTCTCTTTGTCCTGTGAACTCGGTCACCAGCCCTCTGCAAAATCAAGACTGGAATTGCAAAATTGTGGCAGTATGCTTTTTTTAAAAAAGTTACGTTTTAACCTCGAGACGCACTGTGCAGGTAGGGAGCTTCAAAAATCCTTAGGAAACTAGTTCCCTGATTTATCTTTTACTCCAAAGGAAAATGAGATGTTAAAACTTCTCTAGAACTCAGGTAGGCAAATCTGTTACCTTCTTTACCATCTTGCTCTTGGAATAATTATTCATGCCTGCAGCCTCCATCAATAGCCACCGGATGGCCTGTTTTCTCTTTGTCCTGTGAACTCGGTCACCAGCCCTCTGCAAAATCAAGACTGGAATTGCAAAATTGTGGCAATATGCTTTTTTAAAAAGTTACGTTTTAACCTCGAGACACACTGTGCAGGTAGGGAGCTTCAAAAATCCTTGGGAAACTAGTTCCCTGATTTATCTTTTACTCCAAAGGAAAATGAGCCTCTAAAGAGTCACTCAAACTCTACAGCTGCTTATCTGAGATCGTCATTTTGAAAGGAGATTGGTAACTACTTAAAGATCACATCTAATCTCCTCTTTGGCACTCAAAATATCACTGATAAGAATGCAAACAGGGCACTCAATGCTTTGCCTGCAGAGACTTGAGTCTTAAAGGACTTGCAACCTAAGCATATAGCCAAAGTTTGAAAAAAATGTAGATGAGTGATCATATCACTGTGTTATCTTACCAGGACATTTTGCTTGCTATCACAATAATCCATCCATTTTCACATCGTGGGGTGGTGGGGTGGGGGTGGGTGTGGGTGTGTATCACAGAAGGTATGCCAATTCATCCTTTAACCTCTTTTATTTTGACACAAATTTCCTCAGGTAATTACCCCAGACCATTTTCCCTAAGCACCACAAACCCTAATTCTAGTTCTTCTACATGCTCTATGACTGGAAAGGTGATATCAACTTTATGGACTTTTTTTTTTCCTTTAGTTTCTTTTCAGATATCTGCTTGTCCAGGACCAGTTAGAATTTATTGCATGGACAGGACATTCATTTTCTTTTGTTTTGCTCCGTTATCACTGCTTGAAAGAAGGATAAGGTGGTAGAAATCTATATATCATGTTTGTAAATCATTGAGGAGAGACAGAAAAATGAGATCCGTTACGGTTACAAATCTGCCACGACAGTTGACCTTAAATACCTTTCGTTAGTTGTGGCCTAATGGAAAGAACACAGAACTGATTACATTACAGGGCAGGTTCTAGTTCTGGCCTCCCCACTTGCTTGCTGGGTGATCTTGGGCCACTCACTTAATGTCTCTGTGCCTTAGTTTCCATATCTGTAAAATGGGGATACGATAGTTGATCTTCCTCCCTCTTAGACTAAGAGCCCCATGTAGGGCAGGGGACCGGGTCTGATCTGACTATCCTGTACCTGTCCCAGTGCTTGATCAATAGTAAGCGGCATCAAAGTTAACTGGATCTCATTGACTACTTGAGCTCACCGGTTCTTACTCCTTTAAGGGGAGGTAGACATTCTCTCGACTGTCCAAAATTGTGTGACCCCCTGCCCCCCCAGCTCATGGAATGAGATCAGTCTAAGCCCTGACTTTTAGATCAGGGAGTCTTCCTCATACGAGCAGGGGGGCATATGGTGGACTCTTTCGGGTACTTGCTTCTTCCCTTCTCTTAAAACATTGAACCAAAGGGACTTTAGACAGATCTTTCAAACAAATGGCTAAAGATGACCACTCATCTACACCTCAGACATTAATTTTTTTGCTTTGACTTTTGTAGAACAAGACCCAGAAAAATATGCTTGTAGGAGGGGGTTACTTTTGTAGCTGGACTTTCCTAGTTCCAAAAGCTTCAAGAGGGACTTTAATGTTGAGCAAGTGGACTGGTCAACAGTTATAAATCAAGCAAGAAAATTTAAATTAAACTGCTCTCCCCATCTTAAAGGCCTTCGGAAATCGCTTCTCTTCCAGGAGGCCTTCTTGATTAATCTCTCATCTCCCCAACCTGTTTCCCGCCCTACTGCTATTTCAACACTGCCATATGCAGTAGGCACCAAACATTTGGATGCTTACCCTCCATATCAACCCCCGGGGCAGTGCTTATGTACATCTCTTTTTATTCTGTTGCTTGTGAGCTCTTTGAGGGTAGGGCGCTTGTTTACTAACTCTCAAGTACCTTCTGAAGCACTTTGTACAATCACCTGCACAGAATAAGCACTCAGTAACTGAGATTGATTAACTGACTGGTTGGTCTGCCTCTTGGCGCTGGAGAGGGACACAGGGGTGTGGCTGAGATGTTGATGCTTCCTCTTGCAGGCAGAAAGAGGATAGTTACGCCATCATCACGTTTCTCATCCTTGCTGGGATGAGGTTCCTCGGCCTCACAGCCCTGTTGGGGCACATTGTCAACCTTCCTTGACCCCAGAGGCTTGGGGACCCTGTGAGGTTCCCTGGGCAAAGGTAGGGTTGGAGTTGGGGTGTCAATCTGAAGCTTCTGGAGGTGCAGTGCCATTCAGTTTTCCAGCTGGCAGCAGGGCAGGAACCGTTGCTGCTCTCCCAAACGCTTAGTTCAGTGTTCTGCACTCAATAAGTGCTCAATAAATACCATTTATCAACTGATTGCTCGACGGGAGGGAGCAATAAGGGCCAAGCTGTGAAGCTGCGTGGAATTGAAGCCCCTCGGACCAGGGCTGTAGCTCTGCAGCACCAACTCTCGCCTTGTTCTTGGGGTGGGGGTTCCCCCACCTCAGCTCTCTGGACGGGGAGGCCCGGAAGGGGAGGGCAGATGGTTGGCCCACCCTCACAGGGGATGGGGGATGAGCAGATGGATGACTCACTTCACCAGAGCCTGATGGGGGGGGGGGGGGGGCCAGAACGGAATTCCACTCCCCCTCCTAACATTATCCCTTTCTTCCCTTCCCACCCCAACCTCCAGCAAGCTCCCATCTCCTCTGCCCCTCTCCTCGAGGTTCTACTCCATGTTCATCCCTCTCCTCCACGAAAAACACTGTTACACCGATTTGTCACTTGTTTACACATTGACTGATTTTAGTATACTACATTTTTACACATAAGTTTGGACTGTATGCTCATTTTGAAAATGTGTCATATTTCAGAATATAAACCAGGGAGGGGCTGTGGAAATGACCGTCCTTGGATAAAGCTATTTATATACACATGGGGCTTTAGATCATTTCATAGATTAGAGATTAATGTTCTTATTTGGGGTTGCTAATATTGATTTCTAAATTTCCCACTTAGAACTTGGGGAAGATTGCTTCCAGAGATCTGGTCTAAAAATTTTTCCTTCCCAAGTTTTGTTTAAACTCTATCATCCTTTGTTTTTTCACTCAATAGTGAGGATGAAGATGATGACCTTCAGTATGCCGATCATGATTACGAAGTGCCACAGCAAAAAGGAATGAAGAAGCTCTGGAACAGAGTGAAGTGGACAAGAGATGAGGTAATACTTGCTTTGAATGATGCACATCCGCAGTGCAGAAAAGCTGAACGTCACATTCGTATGGCTTACTGAAAGGTCTTGATATAATATATCTACCTAGAGCCACTGGTTGGTGGTTTTATACTCTCTGCCTCCACCAGAAAGGGTATCAATCAATCAGTTGTATTTTTTTATAGTATTTAAGTGCTTACTAGAGTCAAGCACTATTCGAAGCCCTGGGGTAGACGTAAGTTTTTAAGGTTGGGCACAGTCCCTGTCCCGCACAGAGCTCAATCAATCAATCAATCAATCAGTCGTATTTATTGAGCGCTTACTGTGTGCAAGCGCTTGGGAAGTACAAGTTGGCAACATATAGAGACAGTCCCTACCCAACAGTGGGCTCACAGTCTAAAACGGGACTCTCAATCTTAACCCTCATCATCATCAATCGTATTTATTGAGCGCTTACTATGTGCAGAGCACTGTACTAAGCGCTTGGGAAGTACAAATTGGCAACATATAGAGACAGTCCCTACCCAACAGTGGGCTCACAGTCTAAAAGTGGGCTCACAGTCTAAAACCACAATCTTAACCCTCATTTTACAGATGAGGTCATTGAGGCACAGAGAAGTTAAGTGACTTGCCCAAGGTCACACAGCAGACAAGTGGTAGAGCCAGGACTAGAACCTGGGTCCTCTGACTCCCAAGCCTGTGTTCTTTCCACGAGGTCTCGCTGCTTCTCATCCTTGCAGGGAAGAGGTTCCTCTGCCTCATAGCCCTTAAGGGGCCAGTTTGTCAACACTGAAGTACTGAGTGCTTCATGTGTACAGGGAGCTTGGGAAAGTACAATACAAAAGTGTTGGTAGACACATTCTCTGCCCACAAGGAGCTTCAGTTTAGGGAGACAGCAAGAGCATTTGTCCACAAGTGGAATAGGGTCGGGTTGCTTTGCAGGGAACCTAGGCTTTCTAAAAATGGCCCCTCGTTTGGGTATGGCTGAGGTGAAGAAGGGCTAACGCTGTGACTTGGATACCTTCCAATTCACAACGCTTTCTTTCCAGGATGACAAGTTAAAGAAACTGGTGGAGCAGCACGGGACAGATGATTGGACGCTAATTGCTAGTCACCTTCAAGTAAGTGAAGCACTCTCAAAATGAACATAATTTTACATGTGGAAAGTTAGACATCCTTGTTCAGACTGTACAGTGCTAGAGTCAGGCTAATTTGGACAAAGTGTTCGGAGGAGGATAAGGAGGCAAGAAATAATGGGGGAGTGTTCATTGACTGAGGTAAAGAGGAGTAGGAGACAGAAATGGACAGTTGGATATTTGCAATCTCTTGACTCTTGGATACGTTTTAAGCGGTGCGTGGCTGAGCCAAGGTTTCACTGTTTCAGAAGCCACGGAGTGGCAACACTATATTAGCAACAGGTCTTGCAACAATTACCGTTTACCCTCAAAGATGTCAGAACCCCAAAATCCCAGTTGTCTCTCATTGAATTTGTATTGGCTGGTACTAAAATCATCCGCAGTGTCATCTTTGAGTAGTTTTATAAAGTTAGTTTGGGTGACAGTAGACTTTGGTCTTAAGGGACTTACACAAAAAGGTCATTAAACTGGCTTCTTCGTATAGAGGTTTCTGGCCTGGGGCCACATACCCTGTGGGTACCCAAAACATACTATGGTCAAAAAAGATAAATGAGTCATTGTGAGGTTTAGAAAACTACAGTGTGTAGGCCATTTTAGTACTTAGTATTTGTAATCATGAGTGCCTAATCCTGTTAAGAAGCATTTTTTATTAAAAAATAAACAAAAAGCAATGTTCTCATAATAGGTTGTTAAATAGTAACTGTCCTAGGTTGGACCTGATGAACTCCCACTGGCGTATAGCACTAATCAATTTTGCAAGGCCTCCATGTTACATGATGCCATCAAGTCAGCACACTGTACAGTCATTAGATAGGTGCAGGGGAGGGGTTGAGAGAGAGAAAGATTGAGAGAGAGATTGAGAGACAGAGAGATTGAGGGAGAGAGGGAGATTTCCCAGCATCTCCAGGGGCTCCACAACACCCCTCAACATTACACTGTGACCCAGGTTGGGGATGAAGAGGCTATCCTGAGTCTTGTGGACATCCAGGCTTCCCTAGCAGCAGAGTTAACCCCACAGTAGCGTTCTCCTCTGCCTCCGGGCAGGCCGAGAGAGTGGCTGTCCAAGAAGTTCTGCGTAGGGCATACAGTGTCTCATCAGCTATGGAGCTGAAGGACAGGGCAGCCACCCACCAACTTGCTGGTCCTGCAGGTGGAGGCAGAGAAACAGCAAGCCAGATATAGGCCCCTTTTAAGACCAGTTATCGAGCCGGGGGGTCTTCCCAGGGAGTGGCTCTAAAATTGAAACTTGAGGAGGGTGGGAGCAGTAAGGGTATGGTTTCCTTCCCATCTCACTTTTGCTTGCTTTGTTCCTTTGAGTCAGGAATTTGGAGATGCTCCCTGGGATTGCAGCTTCTGGAGAATACCCTGGCCCCAAAGTGGCACTGCTGAGTGCCCCAATCCCTGGGGTTGGAAGGGAGGTTCCCCAAAGATGCCTCCCCCTTGTCTTTCCAGTGCCCTAAAGTGTCAACTTCTCTGTGCCCTTACCTTCTCCTCACCCTGCCCCCTTCCCTCTGTCCCCACATCCTCTCACCGAAGTGAGAGCCATTTGTCTGCCAGTCATATGCCGGGACCGTCCCTGGCAAAAGACTAGAGCTGCACAGAAAGGGAAGGCATTTCAGTAAAGGACAGGGGGTGATTTGCAGACGGAAAGCCTATTCCATATGGCCGCGCATGAAGGCAGCTTTCTTTTGGCATTGGTGTGGGCGTGGGTTGTTGGGACAATGGCAGCAGGTTGTGTAGCTGGGGGCCACGTTGGGGGTGTTTGGGCCTAATGTTATCCCTGGGCCTGTGGGTTTCAGCTCTATTAGCCCCTGGGTTAATATAGCCCTGGGCCAAGGGTGGGTTTTTTTGCAATTCCAGAGCTGTAGGAATTGAAGTCACTTGACATGTACATGTCAAGGAGGTTATATAACTTTTGAGCGTGATAAGGTATCATTTAAATCCTAATAAAACTCAAACTGGCACATGATTGTTTCATTTTAATCGCCTCTTCCATGGGAGTGATGAAGTGAGCAATTTGGTTCTGGCCTGGCTTCAGATCAGATACTTGAAATGGATTAAAAGTAGCTGCTAAATTGTTCTAAAGGACTTTATCATTTGATAGGCCTTTTTAGTATTTAGGGGGATACTTTTTAAAGGGCTTTTTGTTTTTCAAAAGTGTCTGTGAAATGAGACCAGGTAATGGTTGGGGAAGTTTTGTCAACTCAGCTTTGTTTTGTTTTTTTTTTACCGTAATTGCAGAGCAGAAAGTTTTGGGGTGTAAAAATATCAATATGGGGGTACTTCAAACAAAAATCAGCTCCACTATCATGGTACCAGTAGTGGGAAGAGAAATTTGTGTCCAACTGCTGAATCATATTTTAAACTTTTTCAGAACCGCTCTGATTTTCAGTGTCAGCATCGATGGCAAAAAGTCTTAAACCCAGAATTAATAAAAGGTCCCTGGACTAAAGAGGAAGATCAGAGGGTAATTGATCATGTTCCTTACTTTTATTGTGTTGAACAAAAATATGCTACAGCTCCCAGATTCTCCTACCATTTCCAGTCTTGCAATGTACAGTGTGAATTTAAAATAACTTGGCATTAGATTTTGCTCTAGGGACAAGGTGTAAAGATTAGCTAGTGAGCAGCCGTATATCATCCTCTACCAAAAAAAAATGTAAGATCATTTTGAAGTGGAAATTTGAGTTGATGGAATTATCAACTCAATACAGTTTACTAAAACAGACTACATAGCTACAGCCTTTTTATGTCTTTCAGGGAAGGAAGATAGTCCATAACTAAAACAACCATGAGTCCTACATATGGTTTCACTAATAGGAAGCTGAATTTCATTTAATAAATCCCAGTAGTTCAGATACATATATTTTTGATAACTTACTGAAATGGGTGGTCTTGAACCTAGCCAGGAAGGCAGACGTGTAGTTTCTAGAAAATAATTCTTAATTTGTCACCCGCTTGAGGATAAGGTGTTTTGCCTATTCCTCTTCAGACCTAATTCAGTTCAGTCTGAGTCAGCCTTAGGAGTGTCCATTTGGCTGATGATTGATTTGGTAACAACAGTTTTTCAAGTGATTTTCCTAGGCAATAGCCCTGAAAATTTTCTTTTACTAAAATCATAATAATTAATAATTAGTATGATACTTGTTAAGTGCTTATTATGTGCCAAGCACTGTACTGAGGACTGGGGTATGTACAAGATATTCAGGTTTCACACAGTTCCCGTCCCACATAGGGCTCACAGTCCAACCAACTTGTACTTCCCAAGCGCTTAGTACAGTGCTCTGCACACAGTAAGCGCTCAATAAATACGATTGAATGAATGAATAAGTAGGAGGAAATGGGATTTAATCCCCATTTTACAGATGAGGAAATTGAGGCACTGAGAAGTGAAGCGACTTGCCCAAGGTCACACAGAGGACAAGTGGCAGAGCCAGAATCGGAACCCACGTCCTTCTGACTCCCAGACTTGTGCTTTATTCACTAGGCCACACTGCTTCTCGTGTTCCTTTTCTCTCACAAAAATGCTGATACTTTTATTTTTTCATTGATCAGGTTATCGAATTAGTTCAGAAATACGGCCCCAAACGCTGGTCTTTAATTGCAAAACATTTAAAAGGAAGAATCGGCAAGCAGTGCAGAGAAAGATGGCACAATCACCTGAATCCCGAGGTAAAGAAGTCTTCATGGACAGAAGAGGAGGACAGGATAATATATGAAGCTCATAAACGGCTGGGAAATCGTTGGGCCGAAATTGCCAAACTACTTCCTGGAAGGTGCTTAAAATGAATTAACTTCTAAGTACAGCTAAAACGTGATCTTCTTTGGAGCAGTACTTGTACTGCAGTCTTTACATTGTAACGGATACACAGAAAGCTGAGAAAAATAAAATTGTCAATCTCTTCAAAATCAGCTTAGAGATTTTATTCGATCTCTAACGGAAAATTAACTCTGACAAACTAGGAAACTTTTATGCTGCAGGTTACCATAAATTCTAAACCAAGATTTATCATCATCAGCTTGAGTGAATAATTTTATGATGACTTCAATAACCACTATGCTGATGAAGATACTTGCCTCTAATCACACAAAAATCTCCATGCTCCTTTTCCTAGGCCAACTGGCTGTAGATCAGTCTTGATCAGGTAGATGTCACATTTGGGTGGTGCATGGCTGAAATCAAGTCTGTAAATGGTAAAAAGGAAAATGAGAAACTTTCAGGATTTACTGATCTAAGCTGTAAAGTTGTGGATTAAAAAAAAAAGTGTGCACTCTGTTCAGTTGTCTAGGGTGCTGATTTTTAGTGCCTTATTTGATGGCTGCTGTCCTTTATTTGGTTGTGCATCAGCTCAGACTTTCCAGGTAGTATTAGTGGTAACCGCAGGCAAACTGATTGGAAGGCATTGTAACTAATCATTGGCTGAAGGGATATTTCATTTTGAACTTCTATTTTCATCTACTAGTACTTTGAATATATTGGACTTTCAGCCAACTGTTAGATATTTTTGTTTCCAGTTTGGAATGAACTTTTTGTTTGGAAAAATAGGCTGATTTAAATTTGGAGGGCAATTTATATCACTTATGCTGTTATATGATTTTGAAGTTTTGCAAAACTATGTTTCCTATTTCCTAACATTCACTGTGACTTCTTAGGACCGACAATTCCATCAAAAATCATTGGAATTCTACTATGCGAAGAAAAGTGGAACAGGAGGGCTATTTACAAGATGGAATCAAAACAGAGCAAACTTCTTCCAAGCTTCAAAACAAACCTTGTGTGACAATGGACCATTTGCAAACCCAGAATCAGTTTTACATACCTGTTCAGGCACATATTTTTTTAATATCCTTTAAAAAATGCTTTTATTGCTATGTGGGGAAAGATTTGGTTTCTTAACATTAGCAGCACCTTAAAAAAGATTTTAAAAATCTGTTTTAACTAAAAACTATTTTATAATTCGGTCATCACTGTCAACTAGATATTGACATACAGTACTGTATTTTTTCACTGACAATTATATTTAAAATTGAATACATTAAATTGTGCCCTCTTTATATTCTATTTTGAAGATAATCTTAAGAAACTAAATGTGGGCAATGAAGGAATGTAAAGGTGTTTAATTTGGGGTTGTAAAGGGTCTCATTTTTTTATCCTTGTGTCATTACTGTGCTTGCCATTCACTTCTGTAGTATCTTAATGGCTGAACATCCTACCCATAGCTTAATTGGAGTATTCCAGGTGGGAGACAGTTTTCCAGGGTCTCAGTTGCAACCTTACTGAGTGGTGTAAGTTTGTACTTCCGTAGGAAAGGATCTTAGAATTTTTAATGTTCCCAATCACCCATAACTCTCCTGCCCACTACTTTTTTTGCACATTTTATGCCTTAGCTCATCCTGGGCAGTTGCTGGATTGTACAGGTGAAAAAAACCTCAGTTTATTCGTTTTCACCTACAGGTAATATTTTATAGAAGTGGGATTCAGAGAAGTCTGGGGCAGAAATGCTGTCTAACGAAAACACAAGATAATCATCCCAAAACACGTTAAGAGTCTGTATGATAGGGAAATCCAATATTGTGTATTTTATAGACGTGGGATTCAGAGAAGTCTGGGGCAGAAATGCTGTCTAACGAAAGCACAAGATAATCATCCCAAAACATGTTAAGAGTCTGTATGATAGGGAAATCCAATATTGTGTAGGGAAGTTGGGCTGATTGCTTATACACTTTGAAATCTGAAATAAGTACTTTCCCTCAGCTTTCATGTTCATTCTGGAGAGAGTACATTCATAAGGTGTTGAGAGGATTTACTGTGATTACTTTCAGATCCCAGGCTATCAGTATGTGTCACCAGAAGTCAACTGTGTAGAACATGTTCAGGCTTCTGCTTTTATCCAGGTAATTTTTCATTAAGAGCCTGATCGGTTTCTAGTACTCTTGACTAACGCATAATCCCTCTAGACTGTAAGCTCGGTGTGGGCAGGAAATGTGTGTGTTACATTGTTGTGTTGTACTCTCTCGAACACTTAGTACAGTGCTCTGCACAGAGTATAAGCACTCAGTAAATATGACCGATTGATTTTGATATGGTAAATCACATTTTTTTGCAATTGGGCACTTGTTATTTCTCACTTGTTGATTTTGAGTTCTCAAACAGCAATACATTTTTCCAAAAGATTTTACCTTGAGTAAACTCTGTGCAGATGTCAAAAATTGAACATGGCACTCAAAGTCTATAAAAAAAATAGGTGAAATTCATGATTTAGCAAGCTTGCTATACTCTTTTCCAATTCATTTATCTAGGTACACATCCTTGTACTCTGTCGCTTCCCGCAGCTGTAATTTATTGTAATGACTGTCAAAGCTCTTTGTGGGCAGAGATTGTGTCTATAATAATGATAATGATGGCATTTATTAAGCGCTTACTATGTGCAAAGCACTGTTCTAAGCGCTGGGGAAGTTACAAGGTGATCAGGTTGTCCCATGGGGGGCTCACAGTCTTAATCCCCATTTTACAGATGAGGTAGCTGAGGCACAGAGAAGTGAAGTAACTTGCCTAAAGTCACTCAGCTGGCAATGGGCAGAGCCAGGATTTGAACCCATGACCTCTGACTCCAAAGTCCATGCTCTTTCCACTGAGCCACGCTGTTTCTCACGCTGGTGCCTACCTACCACAGTGTACGCTCCCAAGTGCTTAGTACATTGCTGTGCCCACAGCAAGTACTCAATAAATACCACTGACTGATGGAATTAATATATCTTTTTGCTGATCAGTCTGAAACATTTTTATTGTAACTTATTGATAAGTAGTACGGCCTAATGGATAGAACCCAGGCTTAGGAGTCAAAAGGGCCTGGGTTTTAATCCTGCCTCTGCCACTTATCTGCTGTATGACCCTGGGCAGGTCACTTAACTTATCTGAGCCTCAGTTACCTCATCTGGAAAATAGGGACTAAGACTGTGAACTCCATGTGGGACACGGACTGTATCCAACCTGATTAGCACTTAGGACGCTGCTTAGCATATAGTAAGCACTTAGCACATACCATAAAAAAAATTAAGTCCTGAATATTTTGGATCTGGTAGGACTATGCTTCAGAGTTGTATTAGGCTTTACGCTGTCCCAGTGGAAGCTTGCAACAAATATAACTACTTGAGATGGCCTTTAATTTTGTTGTTCATTTTCTGCTTTCCTCGTCTTTTAAAATATATATTTCAGCAGCCAATTGTTGATGATGATCCTGATAAAGAGAAGAAAATAAAGGAACTTGAGTTGCTTCTTATGTCAGCTGAGAATGAAGTCAGAAGAAAGCAAATTTCCTCAGTAAGGAACTCTTCGGGTTTTCTGGGTGCTATTTCAATCCCGTAGCTCTTTTTTAAATTTCTACTTTAAAAATGCATTGTTCAGGAATACAGGAAGCCTCCAGGGAATGTTCGTTGGCTTTGTCTGTGGGGAAGATTATCTGATGGGGAAACAAATTGACAGTTTTACTTCATGATTTTATGTCACCTTGGAAAAAAAAGTAAATCCTAAGCATTAAAGGAAGGTATCAAATTACCATTTTAAAAAAATAAACTATTAAGAAAATAAGGTCGCCTTTAGTTTACCATGTGTAAAAAAAAATAGTGTTTTCAAATGTTGCTTATACTGTAATGGGATACAAAGTGTGTTATGTCTTGGCTAGGTGTCCTTCCTGAAGGCCTCTGGGTTGAATTTATCTAAATCAGAAATTTTACATAATATTCATATTTCTTTTGTATCTTTAGCAGACCGGGAGTTTATCTAGTTGGTCTGGCAGTTTCTTTATGGATGAAAGCATGTCTAATACTCTAAACAGCCTTGAAGAGCAAACCAGCGAGTTTTACGGTATGGAGGAGAATCAGAATGCATCTGCTCAGCAGAATTCACCCACTAAGTACCTGGCTGTGGAAGCAAATGCAGTGCTATCATCTCTACAGACCATTCCAGAATTTGCAGAGACTCTCGAGCTCATTGAATCAGTAAGTTGGAAAATATGTGATTGAGGTGGCTTTGGATAGTTTCTCTTTGTGCTTGCAATCTGTGGGTTCCTCTATTTCTGGGTTGTAAGAACATATAATTCTGGATTAGCCTTGAATCCTTGGTACTCATGAAGGAACAATATAACATTATGCTTGTTCAGTCATTTCACTTGCATACCTTTTACCTATTTGTTCTCCTAATATTCATTCATTCATTCAATCGTATTTATTGAGCGCTTACTGTGTGCAGAGCACTGTACTAAGCGCTTGGGAAGTACAAGTTGGCAACATATAGAGACGGTCCCTACCCAACAGCGGGCTCACAGTCTAGAAGGGGGAGACAGACAACAAAAGAAAACATATTAATAAAATAAATAGAATAAATATGTACAAGTAAAATAGATAAATAGAGTAATAATATGTACAAACATATATTTGGGCGGGGGGAGGGGGAGGAGGGGGAGAGGAAGGAAGGGGTTCAGTCTGGGAAGGCTTGACAATGTATAGTTTGTTGTCCAAACACTTGATAATCTATTCCATTAATTGTCAACTTGTTAAGTATCCATTATATAGAGCAATATCCTAGAGTGCAAGACTTGGTCAGAGACCTCAAGAAGCTTACAATGTAAATGTACAAATCTTCAAGGCATAAAACACAAGTGACTAATGGCTGGAACACAAAAGATCCATAAGAGTCTAAACAAATGCTGGATTTAGTGAGACATGGAGGACAGTTACTTGAAATTTTCTGAATTTCAAGGGAAAAAACCAACATATTTCTCTGGAACATAAATGTTGTTTGAAGTCTTAAAACAATATATAATGTATTTTTTATGTAAAATTATCTTCTTCCTCTGTAATTAATTTTATCTGACTCCCCACAAGATTGTAAGCTCTCTGCGGGCAGGGATCATATCTTCTAAGTCAGTTGTACTTTCCCAAGTATTTGGCACAGTAGGTTAATAACAGTAGATTAATGTAAGTAAAGGATAATGATGATGATGATAATAATAATAATGGTATTTGTTAAGCACTTTCTATGTGCCAGGCACTATTCTAAGTGCTGGGATGGATACAAGCAAATCAAGCAAAGTCCCTGTCCAACATGGGGCTCACAGCCTCAATCTCCATTTTATAGATGAGGTAACTGAGGCACAGAGAAGTGAGTGACTTGCCCAAGGTCACACAGCAGACAAGAGACGGAGCCGGGGTTAGAACGCATGTCCAAACTCCCAGTCCCATGCTCTATCCACTATGCCATGCTGCTTGAAAATGCCATACTCTATGAGACTCTGAAGTCAGTCAACCAGTGGTGCAAGTTCTCTGATGATTTCCCTTTAAGATAAGATTGACTGCAAACCACTTTGTCTTTTCTAGGATCCTGTAGCATGGAGTGATGTTGCCAGTTTTGACCTATCTGATGCTGCTACTGCTTCCCCTGCCAAGCCAACCCCAGTTAAACTAATGCGAATTCAGCACAGTGAAGGATCCATGGAATGTCAGTTTAATGTCAGCCTTGTGCTGGAGGGGAAGAAATCCAGTAGTAACAGTGAGAGTGAGGAGGTTCCTTCAACATCACCAAATGAAGCCAAATTTAGCACTCCACCTACTATTCTAAGAAAGAAGAGAAGAATTCGAGTTGGTCATTCACCAGTCAGCGATCATAATGATGGTTCATTGAATGATGCTGTCGGTATTGCATTAAAACATACACCAGTGAAAACACTACCTTTTTCTCCTTCACAGGTAATAACTCTGTTTTTCATTTATTTTTCCAGAATAATTAAGTTGTCAGGTATAAAAACCTCTGCAGCGACAGTGAGTCCCTTTAACTTAGAATATATGATCCAAGAAAACTAATAAAAGATGCTATAGCATAAATGAAATTCATTGATAATAACAGTAATAATGATTCTATTTATTAAGTGCTTACTATGTGCCATGCTCTGTGCTGAGCTGAGATAGACACAAATTAATCAGGTTGGGCACAGTCCCTGTCCCACATGGGGCTCACGCTCTTAATCCCCATTTTACAGATGAGGTAACTGAGGCCCAGAGAAGTGAAGTGACTTGCCCAAGGTCACACAGTGGACATGTGGCAGACCCGGGACTAGAACCCAGGTCCTTCTAACTCCCAGGCCTGGGCTCTGAGTTTCTCTTTCTTTTCCTTAATGCCTTACCTTCTTGTTAATGATCAGTGGAAAGACCAAAATAGATGCAGCAGATGGAAGAAAGGAAATTTCAGGACCTGGATAATTTGTAATCTAAACATAAAAAAGTAGTTGGGTTGGTTTTTTGAGGGAAAATTTTGGTATACCAAGAATGTACAATGAAGGCTATTACTATTCTCATAGAGCTAGATCAGGTTAGATGACCCACTTTCAAAAGGTGAACAACATCAAGATTGCCAAATGATATTTCTCTGATTCTACTATTTTAAGTATTCATTCAATCATATTTATTGAGCACTTACTTTGTGCAGAGCACTGTACTAAGCGCTTGGGAAGTAGAAGTTGGCAACATATAGCGACGGTCCCTACCCAACAATGGGTTCACAGTCTAGAAGGGGGAGATAGACAACAAAACAAAACATGTGCACAGGTGTCAAGTCATCAGAATAAATAGAAATAAAGCTAAATGCACATCCTTAAAATAAATAGAATAGTAAAGATGTACAAGCAAAATAAATAGAGTAATCTGTACAAACATATATACAGGTGCTGTGGGGAGGGGAAGGAGGTAGGGCAGGGGGAATGGGGAGGAGGAGAGGAAAAAGGGGGCTCAGACTGGGAAGGCCTCCTGGAGGGCTCAGACTGTGAGCCCACTGTTGGGTAGGGACTGTCTCTATATGTTGCCAACTTGTACTTCCCAAGCGCTTAGTACAGTGCTCTGCACACAGTAAGCACTCAATAAATACGATTGATGATGATGATGAGGTGAGCTCTCAGTAGGGCTTTGAAGGGAGGAAGAGAACTAGCTTGGCAGATGTGCGGAGGGAGGGCATTCCAGGCCAGGGGGAGGACGTGGGCTGGGGGTCGACGGCGGGACGGGCGAGAACGAGGGACACTGAGGCCATCTCAGTCTGCCCTCCATCTGTACCCCTAAACCGGGCCCTTCCTGGTGCCCTCTTGCCGGTCAGCGCCGTGAGGCGAGTGGACGAAGTGGACTTGGGGTCATTTATAAGCCGCTTCAGTGGGGCAGTGTTTAGGGAGCGCTCCTCTCCTCAGGAGCTGAGCGCAGCTATAGAAGGTGTCAGTGGAGGCGGGAAGGAAGATCTTGTCATTGCAGGCTCTGCGATCTTCTCAACTTCCACCCTGGCCTCCCCCTCGTCCCCCTCTCCATCCCCCCATCTTACCTCCTTCCCTTCTCCACAGCACCTATATATATGTATATATGTTTGTACATATTTATTACTCTATTTTACTTGTACATATCTATTCTATTATGTTATTTTGTTAGTAGGTTTGGTTTAGTTCTCTGCCTCCCCCTTTTAGACTGTGAGCCCACTGTTGGGTAGGGACTGTCTCTATATGTTGCCAACTTGGACTTCTCAAGCGCTTAGTACAGTGCTCTGCACACAGTAAGCACTCAATAAATACGATTGATTGATTAATTGATTGGCCTTCTCTGGGTCCTTGGGCAGTTCATGAGCTGCCCACCATGAGTACACAGGAAGAGTTTCTCTAGTCAACAGCAGCATGGCTTAGTGGATAGAGCACGGGCTGGTGAGTCAGAGGGGCCTGGGTTCTAATCTTGACTCTGCCACTTGTCTGCTGGGTGATCTTGGGCAAGTCATTTAACTACTCTGTTCCTCAGTTACCTCATCTGCAAAACGGGAATTAAGACTGTGAGTCCCACGGGAACGTGGAGACCGTGTCCAATCTGATTTAGCTTGTGTCTACTCCAGTGCTTAGTACAGTGCCGGGTTCAGAGTAAGTACTTAACAAGTATCATTTTTTTTAAAAAGTATGTTTTCTTTTCCAGAAGCTTTCATTAGCAAGTGTATGATAATTCTATAATAAAAAAAAAAAAAGAAGGAAATCATCAATGGAAACTTTTATGTAGTGAACATTACATAAATTATTCAATGTGTGGGGTTTTTTTTTTAATGTGTTTAGTTTTTCAATACATGCTCCGGAAATGAACAACTTAATCTTGATAATCCTGCATTTACATCAACCCCAATTTGTGGCCAGAAAGTTCTTATTACAACTCCTCTTCACAAAGAAGCCACCCCGAAAGATCAGAAGGAGAATGCAGGGTAAGAAAATTTGAGCTTATACCCATTTGTATTAGGAGTGTCCAATAAATCAATCATTCAGTATGCATATAAGCCATTGGCCTTAAACTCCAGGTTTCCTCCAATACAGTCGGTTCTGCCATGTCTCCCATGTTTTCCCTACATGTTTTGGATAGAACTCTATTAAGAAATTAGGGAACATTCTTCTGATAACACACATTTATTGAGATAGAATGCAAGGTGGCTTCAAAAGAAACAGTCGTGTGCCCGCAATATGTACTACAATATCATTTCTTAATATGAAGTTCAAGATGGCAACTCCCGCATTCTAAATAAATGACTGCTTTTTAAACTGCAATTTAAATACTGTGTTCAGATGAAGATCTTCATCTTTTGATGCTTTCTATTTAAAGATATTGGAGTTTAATTAAAACTTCATAGATTACTAGTGTTCTTTAAACAAGGTTTGTGTGGGCTAAGGTGGACATTAGTTCAGATATAAACCAAAGAAACATCTACAGAGCAACTAAATATAAAGTGTGGATGTGGGTCTAACAGCTTCAATTGAGCTATTTTAACATTATTGGGGATCCTATTTATGAAGCAAAATATTGATTATTGTACCAATACCTCTGTGGTCAGTTTTAGAACACCTACTATAAGGAGATCTATCCTCGGAACTACACCAAGAACTCCCACTCCTTTTAAGAACGCTCTCGCCGCTCAGGAGAAAAAATATGGGCCTCTTAAAATTGTGGTTTGTATACATTTTGCCTGTTTTCCCCATTTACCATCACCCTCATCACCCAATGGGTCCTGAGTACATAATTAATGGTATTGATTGAGAATTTACTTTGTGCAGAGGAATGTACTAAATGCTTAGGAGAATACAATACCACTGGGAGACACTGTCCCTATCCTCAAGGAGCTTGAAGTCTAACAGAGGAGACAGGCATTAACATAAATTACAGACAAGGGAAGCAATCAAGGATAAAGATATGTACTTAAATGTATCTTCTAGACTGTACGCTCACTGTGGGCAGGGAATGTGTATCGTACTCTCCCAAGCACTTAATACAGTACTGTGCACATAGTAAGTGCTCAATAAATACCATCATGATAATAATGATGACATAGGTTAGGGATGGCTTGAAGATCAAGGTGCTTAAAGAAGACAGATCCAAGGACATAGGCGACACAGAGGGAGGGAGAATATGGTAGAAGGATGAAGACTTAGGGGAGAATTCCTGGAAGGGACAGGATTTTAGCAAGGCTTTGAAGATGGGGAGAGTGGTGGTCTGTTGGATATATAGAGGGAAGGGAGTTCAAGACAGGAGGGAGGATGTGAGTAAGGGGTCGACAGCAGTTGAGGTGAGAGTGAGTAGGTTGTATTAGAGAACTGAAATGTGTGGGCTGCGTTGTAGTGGGAGAGGAGTGAGGATTTGTTGAGCAGTTATTGAAGCCTCCTGGGCAGAGAACGCTTGACCAGTCTGCTTAAAGGCAGAAAAGTCTCACCTTTACTTCTGTATTTCACTCGGAAGTTAATGGTGAAGATTAAACATTGACAACATCTTTTTGAAATTAGAAGTGTAGCTTTGAATTTTGTAGGGCTGCTACTGGCCAAAATTTTGGGCCAAAGGCAGGGTATAAACACTTTTTCACCCTTGGAGAAAGGTGGGCACTTGTGTCTTTGCAGATTTTCTACTACAATAAACTCCAGTTATAGCCTACATAATTAAAATGTAATTTTGGTTATAGTGTGGGGCTATCATGTCCCATGGAAGGGAATGAAGGTTTTCCATTTTTTATCCCTCAAAACTGGTATTTTAACCAAAATTTACTCTATTTCATTTATCTGCCCATGGGCCTCGCTCTCTTGGTGTGGCTAGTAGTCATTGAGTCCCCATTTGATGCAGTGCACTGTATGAGTGCTTGAGAAATAAACAAGTGACATGTTCCATTTAGGAACATATAATGTGAGTGGGTATAACTAACACTCAACCTTGGCTGGACTTGCAATGATATACTCTTGTTTGAAAGAATAATCTGTTAGAAGTCAACTATCCAGAGTACTTGGGCCTGGGACTGTTGTATATAATCAGGTTTGGATAACTGATGGAGATCAAATCTCCAATACAGATATTTATTTTATTTTGTTAGTATGTTTGGTTTTGTTCCCTGTCTCCCACTTTTAGACTGTGAGCCCACTGTTGGGTAGGGACTGTCGCTATATGTTGCCACCTTGTACTTCCCAAGCGCTTAGTACAGTGCTGTGCACACAGTAAGCGCTCAATAAATACGATTGATGATGATGATAATATAGTGTCCCCCTGGAAACTGGAAACTCCCTGTGGGCAGGGATTGCGCCTACTAACTCTAATGTATTGTACTCTCCCAAGCTCTTAGTACAGGGCTAGGTACACAGTAATCACTTAATAAATACCACTGATTGGTTGATTTTTTTTTTCCCACCTTCTAAATATGATGTCCAATTTTATTTGTTTTTTTCTAGATTACATCTATACACACACAGTTATCCAAGCTATCTCTGCTCATTTTAAAAAGACTATTACCTGAATGAATTTTTTAAAAGCCAGGAAAAACAAATAAAACAAATCAAATTGGGTATTATGTATTATAATATATAATACATGTGTATTATAATTATTATATAATATAAAATGTTACATATATAATATATATGTATGTATGTAAAAGAGAGAAAGAGGGAACTAGAGAGCACGAATGCTTCTATCAGAAACATTGAGAACCTACTTCAGACCACTGCATAATTTAGATTACTGACAGTGCAGGGGATGCTTGGGTCCCAATTCCAACCCTCTGGATTCAGTTCCCACTAGACTGTAAGCTCCTTTTAAACAGAAATAGTGTTGTCATCTCCCATCATACTCTCTCACGGATTAATGTAGTGTTTTGCACACAGCAGATGTTCAATAAATGCTATTAATTGGAAACCGAGCCATGTTTCCCCTTGCTCCCCAGCACCACCAGACTATAACCCACCCACTGATCCAGGTTGCAGGGGGTTAACCAGCAATGTGGATATTTGATATTTTAAATTGAGACTTTTTTGGTGAGGGGGAGGGAAGGGCACTCTGCCTTTTGCATGTGGATTTGACTCAGTTAATGATTTCTATTCCAACTTGTGTTTGAAAAAAATCAAATCAGCCAAACCCACTGGTGTCTACCTTCTCTGGAGTGTACGGTTGTACATTGGGCTAAATGTAGCTTCCTACCTGAAGAAACGTAACAGCTGAAAATAATTCATAACTTTAAAAATCTATTTTAAAACTAACAGTCCCAGCCACTTGCATTCTTGGAAGAAGACATCAGAGAAGTTTTGAAAGAAGAAACTGGAAGAGACATATTCTTCAAAGCGGAAGATGAACCTGTCTATAAAAGCTGCAAACAGGAGGTAACTTTTCCATTTATTCTTTGGGCGTAATATTGGGGAAACAGTGGTCAGCCTTGTTGTTTATTTTATGGTATTTGTCAAATGCTTACTATGCGCCAGGCACTGCATTACAGGCTGGGGTAGATACAAGATAGGTTGGACACAGTCCATGTCCCACATGGGTCTCACAGTCTTAATCCCCATTTTATCGATGAGGTAACTGAGGCACGGAGAAGTTAAGTGATTTGCCCAAGGTTACACAGTAGACAAGCGGCGGAGACAGGATTAGAACCCAAGTCTTCTGACTCCCATGCTCTTTCCACTAGGCCATGCTGCTTCCCTATCACTAAAATGCCTTTTATGTTGAATTGTTTTTCTACAGCAGGTTTCTTCTGTGAAGAAAGTGAGAAAGTCATTGGTTTTAGACCCCTGGGAAAAAGAACAGCGAACTCCACTTTCAACGGAAGATATTTCAGACTTGCAGGTTTGTGCAGAAGCTTTTTCCTCAAAATTATTGAAGCCAGCGAGAGTTCTGGCATGGTGTATTATGTCATGTGAACTTTTCAGAATAGTAGGTTCTGGTTTCTTGATCATTTCATGCCCAAAACTAAAAGTTTATTAGTGGCCACACAGGGAACAAGTTGCCTTTTAGTAATCAATCGTATTTGAGTGCTTACTATGTGCAGAGCACTGTACTAAGTGTTTGGGAGACTATAATATACCAATAACAATATAACAGAGTTGGCAGAGAGGTTCCCTGCCCACAACAAGCTTACAATATAGCAAAGGACGATGAGTCTCAATTGGACTAAAAATAAGTTAGAAAATCTTTTCTGTGCTTTTCTCTTACAAATAGGATGCTCTCTGGCCATGAAGTTTTGATCAGTGTATTATTTGGAACAAGTAAATAACTATTATATTATTTGGTACGAGTATATAATTTTATTTTATAGTAATTGTAGCTCGTATTACAAATATATTTTTATGGTGGGTCCTAGATAACTTAAATGGGCAGAACAACCTACTAGAGGTTTTTTTTCTGTACAGATTGGTTTTTTTTCTCAGAAACCTCTATAATGTTAGGGTTTTTTTTCTTATGCATCAGTAATAACAGTAAAAGCAAAGTTTTCTTGAAAATAAGGTCCTTAGAGGGGTTTATTTCTCATACAAGTTTGGCTTTGATTTGAATCACCTTTAGGCACTTTATTTTCTTGTCTTTCTTTTTTTCCTCTTCAGTCAGAAAATATCTTTACTACATCTTTATTAATGATACCCTTATTGGAGATACATGACAACAGATGCAATGTCACACCAGAAAAACAAGATACAAATTTAACCAACAAAACCTACACATTTGCTAAAAAGAAGCCAAATCCTAGCACTTCGAAAGGTTTCAAATTGGAAAAGTCTATTCAGGTATGAATTTCTACAATTATTTTGGGATTATTCTTATTTTGTTATCTAGTGATTCATACCCAGTAAAACTTGCCTTATAGTCTTCAATTGATTACAATTTTACTTAAAAATACTGGTGAAGAGTTTGACATTCAAGTCAGCACTAACTCCATTTCTAAGGTATAATTTGACATTCAGGAAGTTTTCTCTCTATTATTTGGAACAGCTAAAAGAAATTTATTTAACTTTTCTTGGAATGTGCAGATAACTAATTTGAAGTAAAACAAGTGGTTCACTTCATTGAAAAACTTCATTCATTCAGTCGTATTTACTGAGCGCTTACTGTGTGCAGAGCACTGTACTAAGTGCTTGGGAAGTACAAGTTGGCAACATATAGAGACGGTCTCTACCCAACAGTGGGCTCACAGTCTAGAAGGGGGAGACAGAGAACGAAACAAAACGGATTAACAAAATAAAATAGAATAAATATGTACAAGTTAAATAAATAAATAGAGTAATAAATGCATACAAACATATATACATATATACAGGTGCTGTGGGGAGGGGAAGGAGGTAAGGTGGGGGGGATGCGGAGGGGGAGGAGGGGGAGAGGAAGGAGGGGGCTCAGTCAGGGAAGGCCTCCTGGAGGAGGTGAGCTCTCAGTAGGGCTTTGAAGGGAGGAAGAGAGCTAGCTTGGCGGATGGGCAGAGGGAGGGCATTCCAAGCCAGGGGGATGATGTGGGCCGGGGGTTGACGGCGGGACAGGCGAGAACGAGGCACGGTGAGGAGATTAGCGGCAGAGGAGCGGAGGGTGCGGGCTGGGCTGGAGAAGGAGAGAAGGGAGGTGAGGTAGGAGGGGGCGAGGTGATGGAGAGCTTGAATCCGAGGGGTGAGGGTGAGGGGATAGCAGCTTCCATTCCAAAAAAAAACAAACCCCGGCAGTTACTGTCATTTGAAAAGCCAATCACAAGAGTACAATGAGGTTGACTTTTTGCAGTGTTGTGGGAAAGAGATTCTGTACCACTGATCTCTTCAGTCATACCCACCATACAAAGACTAATTTAATTTTTTATAGGCATTAACTTTGAACACGAGAAATGGCTGGTTTTGTGTGTGTTTATATCTTTATGAATTAAGTTCATGATCAATCAGCAGTATTAATTGAGCACCTACTGAGGGAAGAGCACTATACTCAGCACTTGGGAGAATAAGATAATAGTGATGGCATTTATTAAGCGCTTACTATGTGCAAAGCACTGTTCTAAGCGCTAGGGAGGTTACGAGGTGATCAGGTTGTCCCTCGGTGGGCTCACAATCTTAATCCCCATTTTACAGATGAGGTAACTGAGGCACAGAGAAGTGAAGTGACTTGCCCAAAGTCACACAGCTGACAATTGGTGGAGCCGGGGTTTGAACCCATGACCTCTGACTCCAAAGCCCAGGCTCTTTCCACTGAGCCATGCTGCTTCTCTAAGATAGAGTTAGTGGACATGATTTCTGCCGTCTAAAGGAGCAGGGAAGGCAGACATAATCATTTGTGGATAGAAGGAAGTGCCTAGATAAGCAGAGTATGTACGTCGGTATTTGCAAAAATGCAATGGAGAGTTGTGAGTACAAGAGTGCTGAGGCAATGCAGAAATGCCTAGATGAGGGGTGAGGGGAAAAAAAATTGTTGAGCGCTTCCTAGACGAGATTGGATTTTAGAAAGGCTTTGAAGACGGGGATCACTGTGGTATGGGGGACTAGAAAGGGATTGCAGTGCCAGGCAGGAGGACGGGTCTGAGCCAGGGTTTAGAGGTGGGAGAGTCAAGAGTGAAGCACAGTTAGAAGATGAGTCTGGGAGGAACCGAGTTTCTCCAGATGTTCCATTAAAGGACAAAGATTTTTTTTAATGCACTTTAGCCAACCCACGTGAATTGATAAACTGTAGTTAAGAACAAAATACACGGTCAATTAAACTGTAAATTGGACCCATACATAAAAAACAAAGAAGCTTAGCGTGCACTTTCCAAGTGCTGCAGCCTTGCCATCCTGCTCACATGATGGCACTCTGTACATTAGTGGAAACACAGCTGGCACGGAAGAGAGTGTCACTGAATCTGTCCCAAACCCCTACACTATAATCATTTCCGTTGTGTAGATTCTCAGTCCCCAAACTTCAGGACCAAAGCTAGTCCATCATTTGAGATGGGAGACAGTCTCTATCATCACCATCATCACGGATATCATAGTAAATATATAGGGTTATGAGTTAGTTGTGGGGAGCTCTTGGGAGCTTCATGAAAATTGATGTGGAGTGAAGTTTGGAATCTCAGGATGGAATCTAAATTTAATATACATAGCACTATATCTTGGGGTGCCATGATAAAAGGTAGTATTATGAGGATTTGGCGGACTTTTAAAGAGGTTTTTTTTAATAACCAAAGGGATAATATAGCTTTTGGGTATGCATGAATATTTTAATGACCAACTTTTTAAAATATTCTTATAGGGGTGTGTGTGTGTGTGTGTGCATGTGTGTGTTTGTGAGAGAGAGACCTTAAATTTACCTTGAAATATGTTCACATTGTAGTCAAATTGTGAATGGGAAGCAGTAGTCTACGGGAAGACGGAAGATCAACGAATCATGACTGAACAAGCAAGAAGATATCTAAGCACATATACACCCACCAGCAGCACTTCAAGAGCTCTCATCTTGTAACGATCAGTACAGATGATGAAACAAATGCATTCCCTCACTCTGTATTCAAATTTAATGAAATTTGTCAATTTTTTTAAAACTTTTTAGACCAACTTAAGCATTTTTAAGTCTTTTTAATTAACCATAGGCAGGCAAGAGGTTAGGCCAGTTTAGTAAGGGATAGCATGAAGGTTCTTGCCGGGCGATTTTTAGAGATGAGTTTTTTAAAAGGTAGTTTTTAAAGAATAAGGTGGGGGAAAAACATGCGTGCATGAATGTTAACAGCCAATTTTTAATACACATTTATACATAAAATAGTTGGCTACTCTGCTATTTTGTTTGTACAGATCACAAGTACTTAATTGTTTCTGAAAACCTAGTCTATGTATGAAGTGCGTACATAGTTTTAATGAAATTTGCTTTTACCTAAGTGCTTATCTGCTTATGTAGCAATTTCTTCTACCACATACCCAGAAACACAGTTGAAAGGCTCTTAAAGGATAGACCATTGCACTACTAGTTTTTGATATGCTTCTAAAAACATTAAAATTAGCTACAGTGTTAAATATATTTATTTGTGAATGGTACTAGAAGGTAGTCAGGGTTGAACAAAGGAGGGTTTTTTTGTCATTTTTAGTGAAGAGTCAGTATTTTCTTCATAAATCTCAGAGAAGCTGAGAGCTCTGTTGAATGTATTGTACAGTATGTAGGAACAAGGAAACTGTAAATTGGAAAGGAGCCTGTTTTTGTAATTTATTTTCAGCTTAAATGTAGATATTTATATGTATACAGGGTGTCTAGAAGCCAATGTTGTTTCCTGTTATGACAGCTAAGGACGGTTTTAACTTTAAAGTATGGAACGGCCGTAAGTTCTATGGGCTGAAAAAAAATAAAAATCTATCCTGTATGTCACATCTACCTAAATATTGCACTATACCCTTTAAATCATGTTGGTTATAAAGTAGTTTTTAATGATTTTCTAAATTATATTCTTTTTCCTTTTAGATTATATTTGGGAGTCATGTAAATTAACTCGATAATTTGTATATGTGCTTTAAATTTTGACGGTTTATTTTTATGTTTAACATGGCACCTTGGTCTCTCAAAGTCTTAGCTGCACTTGGAAGTTCTATTATTTACTTAATATTTCAAAAGTAGAGGAAAACATTCTCTTATTTATGAAAACTTTTGTCCTTTTCTAAACTTTTTGTGTTTCTCTACAGGTTACAACAGTTGCTTCAGTTACCTATTTTAGGTATTTGCACTTATTTCTTTTTGAAGGAATGTCTTGGTTTGCTTTTGTTGTAGAGATTTTATGTAGTCCATTTCTTGCAGAATATAATGTTGTGCTGTCAACTTAAAACACTGACAGGTAAACAGAATTGTACACTGTAATTCTAGATATTTATAATTCTGATACTCTCTCCCTCTCCACTCCCGAAGTATGCTGCTACAAAAGAATAGCAGAATCGGCTTGCTGCTAAGAGAGAAGGAAAGAGTCACCATATGCACTGTGTGTTCAGATACAAATCAAATGATGGCAGTTTCTCAAGTTAACTTAATGGGATCAACTTTTACCTGGCAAATTCTTGCTAAACATACCAGGAATATGAAGAGTTTGTTTCAAAACCAAAGTGATTTTAAAATGCTGAAATATGAAAAATATATGAAATTATTTTTTTAGAGCTCAAGGTTGTCCCATCTGCTTTTAGATTAAATCAAATTTTAAATATTGAATGTTGGAATATTTTGCACCTGGGCAGAGGAGCAGAATGACTTAACTGCTTAAATCTAAATTCTTTTTTGATATTTTGCCTATGGACAAAGTGCAAAAATGATTAGTTCCACGATTAATGCCTCGTTGATATCAAAAGGGGCAACTAGTTTTAGCTTCCTTAGCAAACTTTCTCAAGTTTTTCTAATTGTTACCTAATTGACTTCTCCAAAGCATTTCACCTTAGGGGAAAAATGCATTTAGGAAAGTCAATAAAGTATCATTTCACAGAAATTGAACAAATAGATGGCAGTGTTTTTTAACAAAATCTGGAGCTAGCTAGCATATAGTCTGAAATCATCAAGGTCTAGTTATCTGTGATTTATTTAAAATCGTAAAATATTTTTTTTCCTTGAGCATTATGTTTCCAATACTAGCTAATTTATTCCAGATGTATCAGCCTTAAAGACTACTAAATATGGCAAATGTTTGGTTGGTATTGGTTCAGCCCTTCAGTTAACTGCTTTGTTGCTTTTGCGATAAAGTTTTAATCTTTTAACATGTCAGACATCTTGAATCACCTTTTTAGTGTCCTAAATATATGTGCATTTGAATTCCTTTCAGGATGTTTTTAGACTAGACATACATGTAGCAGCCAAACTTGCATGGAAACTGACTTCACATGTCAACTACTCCATTTTAAGATTTTAACATTATTGTACAACAAACTACCTTGACTAAGGTTTTGTTGTACTGGGAAAACACTTGTCCATTGTAAGAGAATCTTGCATACAAAGATATTGACATCCAAAATAAAACATCTGTGTACAAGCTAATGTGAAATCATGTTTATTTTGTGTGAGGAACAAGTGGTTTGTGTCTTAAGGAATTAGTCAGGTCAAAAGACATTAAAAAACGACATGCCCCAGAGCTCAAGTACAGGTGGAACACTGTCTGCTAAGAAGGCTAAAGGAGGTTGAGGAGTTTTTGTCACTACTTATT